>NW_017672468.1:186226-189935 GCF_001879085.1 Nicotiana attenuata
AGCTTATGAGAAGGTGCCCAGAATGTCTATGATGTGTTGCCTTGCGGTATAGCATTGGAGAGATATGAAACAGTTCGTGGGATTCGAGACAGCATGGTCCCGCGATTCTAGGTCACTCGAGAGGAGTGCAGATGGAGTATGTTGTGTGTTGGATGGGATTAGTATTATTTCTAAGGCAATCAGGGTGAATCGAAAGAAGATAGATTGGTTACCCGTAATTTAGTTGGCATGTTGGTGGTAGAGATCGGCTCTTTCAGCGTGATTAAGTTATGCAAGTGATTTGCGCCGGTGCGTATGAGGCTTATCAGGTGCCGTAATTGATATTATTCTGAACCATTCTACTGTTGTGGCTTGTTATGTGGAAGCAGATTCCGGAAGGGCTATGGTGGCTTAGACCGCTACTTAGAGATTTGCATATTCTACGGTTATGAGAATTTACCTATGTGATATTATGGATCTCCTGAAGTGAGTTAAATGAAAAGTTTTCATATGATGAAATGTTAACCTGTTAGTGGTTCCGGAGTTATAATGAAGAGCATGTCCTATCGTATATTGGCAAATTGGGTGCGGTGAGTAGTATGGAATTCGAAATGAGAACCAAGCTGCAGTTCGGTGTGGACAAGGATGCCACAAGCTCAGATAGGCAGGAAAGTAGTCTCGATGTTTAAAGTAAGTGGTAATGTCATCAGTGTCACCTGAGATCGGCGCTTTGTGAAAGAGGCTTTGCATCCTGGTTAAGGATTCTCGATCGCTTTTCAGCGTTAGTGCGGCCGGTGGTTTGGATGTGCGGACCTGTTATGTGTTTCGGAAGATTGTGGGAGCGTGTCCCACGGGAAAAATTGTACAAGTGTGACATGTAGTCACTTGTTTGACTAAAGATTTTAAACCAAGTATGAGAAATGGTGGTAGTATCATTACCTTGAGGATTTATGCCTGGAGGGCACTTTGTTTATTGGGTTATGAACTGAGGAGGTTGCTCCGGTTATGATGGTTGTTCTTACGTGTTATGAGGCAAAAGGGAGTTACTATGGACCTTTGAAAGGTTATTAGCCAAGTTGGTGCAATCAGAAATCGGCTTGAGATCAGTGGATTGATTTATATGTAAACAGGGCTTTATATCAGGTTAGTTGTGTTCGTTCAGCGAGCGTTCCTTATGGAGGAACAGTCGGGGTGTTATTTTGTCATCAGCTATTCCAGGTAATGATGTATTGCGCCGTTGAGTTGCGAGACGGCTTGGTAAATCCTTATGTGTTGAGGTTCCGCGTGGCGATGATGTTATGTGAGCAGAATGGATCTTGAGATTCAGATCTTGTATCGCACCTCAGTTGTTCTTGAATTTTGTAGCCTTTAGCGCCATGTGTTTTCTTAGGGATGGTATTATGCACTTAGTGTGCATGCGATCGAAATTCGATATTTTTATTGTAATGAGCAGATTTAGTTCGAAGTGCAATCTCCATATGTGAGATCTATGTGTGGATCGCGTGGCACGCCGCCATGGGCATGTTATTTGGATCGGGTTGCGCGCCGCAACAGTGTGATGTCGAGTCTGGTTTTCTATATGCTATTTTTGTGTGTTTCGCTTCCTATCTTCTAAGGAAAGTCCGTATTAGTGCGGGGGTTAGGTAATTCCTTCCAGAGTTCGATTTCCTGTTTGTGTTGTGTTCGGATTGGTGGCCTATTGGCACATTGTGGCGTCATATGATACTTTTGATCGCATTCGGAGTGGCTTATTGCCTGAGCAGTTCGTACTGGGTGAGACGAGATTATGGGATTTAGGATCAGTGCAATCTAATTATATGAAGTATATTAAGGAGCAGAGATCATTATTTGGTTCAGAATGTGGTAATGGTTCTTGTCAGAAGTATAGACTCAATGATTGGTTGACTTGGCAGTTGATTATGAATTTCGGCACATCTCATCCGTCGTGGCGGTATTGTAAGAGTTAGAGTAAGACTTGCGTGTGTTGTTTATTTCACCGTGGGTGTAATGAATTGCTTTGGTTCCAGACATCAAATTGTGCGTGGCTGTTGATTTTGAGCATAGTGACTTGAGGTGTTTCATGTGTAACAGTGTTTGGATAGGATCGCGCATTGTAGCGAGGCCACGTGGAGATATGACCTTTCGGGGTAGATTCAGGTGTTCTATTTCTATGATGTGAGACGGGGTCTCAGCCTTGTGTTGTGATGGTACTGATGAGCTTGAGGTACAGCTCTTTCGTTTGAGTCATTTTTCATGATTTAAGTATGTTCAGACCATTTCTTATTGGTGCGCGTATTATGCAAGTTGTGGCTTAGGCCTGTATTGAGGTGTCATATCACCAGAGTGGTGTGTTGGATTCGAGGTGATCGTTGGGGTCACTAATGAATACGAACGGATTTGATTTCAGCTTTTTGGAAGGATAATATCGAGGTTCGGCTCGAAATCTGCTGTGGTATTAGTCAAAAGAGAAGTGGCTTCATGAATGGTTGATCTGAGAAATGGTTACGGTTTATTGCGTGTTTCATTTATCGTTGGCAGTATATGAAAGTGTTGGAATAAGACCTTAGTTGATAAGAGGTTTTCTACCGGTATCCGGGTGTTGTGGGCAACTGCTGTGAATAGAAGTTATCGTTTCGAGTGTTTGGGTTATGTAGTATATCATATGATTGCACCTGAGGTTGCAGGTATGGGTTATTACAGCTGGTTCGGGCTTATTCTGAGTATAGATGTGAGGTTCTGATCTTGTATATGATTTCGGAAAGTGCAATGTGGTTCTATGGTTTATGGACTAGATGGATTGTGAAATTTCAGCTATGTTGTGTTATCGGACCTATGCGAGATAGGGTGACGTGGGATCACCCCCGGGTATATGCTTGGTAAGGTCATTCAGCTATTGGTTGGCTTCTAGGACAACTCTGGTACGCTCGAGGACGAGCGTTTGTTTAAGTTGGGGAGGATGTGACGACCCGACCCGTCGTCTCATGAGAACCGCTCCGTTTCCCCCATTTCCTGCTTCGTTATGCTTCATTATCAGTGTCTTGTGTGAACGAGTTGAATTGGGTTGATTTTTGGAAGGAAATGAGACACTTAGTCTCTTTAAGGAAGGCTTGTTTTGGAAAAGTCAACCGGATGTTGACCTATGAGTTAGAGGGCTCGGATGTGGATTCCGACGATTCGGTTAGCTTCGGGGGATGATTTGTGACTTAGGAGTGCGATCGGAAGTGATTTTGGAGGTCCGATGTAGAATTAGGCTTGAATTGGCGAAATTAGTATTTTGGCGAATTCCGGTTGATAGGTGAGATTTTGATCCGAGGGTCGGAATGGAATTCCGAGAGTTGCTGTAGCTTCGTTAAGTGATTTGGGATGTGTGTACAAAATTTCAGGTTATTCGGAAGTGATTTGGTTGGGTTTTTGATCAAATGCGTGTTTCGGAAGTTTTAGAAGAACTTAGGCTTGAATCCGATGTAAATTTGGTGTTTTGATGTTAGTTTTTGTGTTTTGATAGTGCAACTAAGTTTGAATGATCATATGTGACGTGTTAGTATGTTCTTGTGCGGTCCCGAGGAGCTCGGGTGAGTTTCGGATAGGTTGGGTGCGTTGTGCTCGTTTTCTTATGCTTCGACGTTGTTCTTCAAGCATAATGATATCATATTGAACAAATTAGCTCCGATTACTGTTTTGTAATGAAGCATTAGATCCGTATCGTAATACGGACCCGTAGCAAAATGAA
>NW_017672469.1:0-2666 GCF_001879085.1 Nicotiana attenuata
AGCTTATCTTGGTAGTTGGCATTGGGGACAATGCCAGCTTTTATTCGTGGGGGTGCGCCCTACCATTTTGATTCTGATACATTGGATGACTGTATATATTTATTTCATTTCTAGTCTATGTTTTAGATTGTTTTTGTTTTTAAAATAGTTGGCCTGTATATAACTTTTAACTTTGGCTACTTTTAGACTCTTATGTATATATTCATCCCGTTGTATATTCTACTCCCCATTGTACATATTCATTCGGTTTTTCTAATTTTCATTCAAATTTTTCGTTTTTTTTAGCCTAGTAGTGAGGCTCGTAGCCTTTTGTTTCGATTTTAGTGTTTTCAATAAGCCCTTGGTTTTCTTAATGCCACGGTTCTTTCCAAGGGTAGTGTGTTGTGCGAACCGGGTGGCTCTTCCCAATGATAGATGGCGTGACAACCTTCTTAAGGGTTTGAGTCCGTTTTTGATTTTTCTTCTTTTGATTTTCAAAATTTTGTAGTTAAGAGGACCTCAGGCAAGCTTCACTTGGGCCTAACACATTTGCCTTTGATCCCATGGTCAAAGACATAAGGTTGTGTTAGGATGGTGAAAAATTGTGGCCTTGAGACTCTTGTGTTGACCAAACAATCATCATATGGTCGTGTGGGGCCATTGTGCGCTTGAATTGGAACTAAGGTCGTTGTGGGCTCTCAACTCGATGTCTTTAGCAAACCCTGAGTGTGTGTGTGGTGAGAATTTGAATCATGAGTCTAAGTTCCAAGCCAATGGTCTAGAACTTGCCCTGAATGTTTGTTGGGGAGAAATCATAGGTGAAACTTGACTTGAGAAGTGAATATAGGCCCTCCTTGATCCGAACTTCAAAATTTGAACAATTTCCATAACCTACCAATGAAATGATCCCTAGTTCAACCCTTTTGAGCCTTAACCTTCTTCTTTCATGAACCAAAGCTACAAGCCTATACCCGTTCTCAATGAGACTCTCTCTTGGCACCCAAATCTTCCCTTGAGCGATGGCAAATACCTAAGTTTGGGGGGTTGAGACAAGAAAGGACTCAATGCGGTAAAGAGGCACAAAAGCAAAAGAAAAGGGAGGCAATGAAAAAGAGAAAAAGACAAAAAGAAATGCAAAAGTGAATAAGAACCGAAAAAGGGGATTCAAAGAAAACAAAGTAAAAAAGAAGAAAGGGTTGAAGTGCAAAAGAAAGAGTGACAATGTGTCTCTCTAACCCCTTGAAAGAATTGAAAGAAGTGAAACACTCAAATGAGTCAAAAAGTATGCCATGAAGCATCAAAAGAAGTGCTAAGGGGAAGATTGAACCTAAAGGAACAAAAAAAAACTTATCCTACCTTCACCCAAAAGCCTTCACAAAGACTCCTCAAAAGCCCTATATGATCTTGAGTTGAGGGAAGCCTACATTAGTGGATACTTACATAAGGGGCAAGCATATGGTACCTAAAGCTGGACTTATGACCTTCTTTGTGAGAGAAATGAGTGAAAACAAAAATCCATCAACCTCGGGTTGTGTGTCAATACTCTAAAAAGTGAGGTTCGCTTAGGGAGAGTTGAGGATGTGTGAGTTTGGGTCCCACAAAGACCAAGGTATTTGAGAAAAGCGCCTTGATGAAATGAGTCAACCCTTGATGCTCTCGTGTCACATTTGAACCATAGTTCTTAAAAGATTAAAAATGTGTTAATGATGCATTCGTATTGAGGGCAAATTGTTAGTCCCAATTGATGCGTGATGAGGCTTCCTTAGGATAAGCTGGAATTACTTGGATGTTTCCCTTTGAGGGGTGGGTCATGTTTTACTTGCTTGAGGACAAGCAAAGGTTTAAGTTTGGGGGAGTTGATAACTGTGATTTTAACACGTTTTATGCCCATACTTGCCTATGCTTTATGTATGATTTGCCATAAAATAAACCCAGAATGCTTATAAGTTGCGCTTGATTGCAGGTTTGAGCAACAAGATGACGAAAGTCAAAAATCGGCTCGAAACGGAGTGAAACCTGCTCAAGTGTCAAAGATCATGAAAGCAAGGATATTCAGAACTTGGTGCGGACCGCACCATCATGTCATGCGGCCGCACCATAGGAGTTCAGAGAGTTGGCATTCTCAGTTCCAGCCAATGCGGCCGCACTACAAGTTCACGCGGTCCGCACCATAAAAGTCCAGAGACCATCACAAGCCACTCATGCGGCCGCACTACAAGTTCACGCGGTCCGCGCCAGTCTTCATGCGGCCGCACTTCATCATTGTGCGGTCCGCGTCAACATCTTCAGAAGGCAAGTCTCAGAAGTCAAGCAACCCAGTGCGGCCGCGTGTCAACTTCGTGCGGACCGCACGGACCCTGCAGGGGTATTTTTGTCCGATTTTTCTTAACTTAGTATAAATAGAATATTTGCCATTTTTAGGGCACGAATTAGATACCAGAGAGCTGTTGCACTCGTGAGCAAAAGTTTTAGCCTATTTGGGCATTTTCATCTTTTTAAGTGGATTCTTGTAGATTTACATTCTAGTTAATTAATATGTTCATTTTATCTATTTCTTCTTCAATTTCTGTTGTTATTATGGCTAGCTAAACCCATAAGCTAGGGTTGTGGCTCAACCCTAGTGTGGGTAATTAATGGGTATGATTGTTTAATGCTTGAATGATGTTGGGTGTTTGATATTTGGGTTA
>NW_017672469.1:4021-54182 GCF_001879085.1 Nicotiana attenuata
GATGAATAGAATACCGCGAGCTATGGGCCTCCTCCAGAATCAACTCTCTAAGCCCATCCACATTGGGCACACAGATCCGGTCCTGCATCCTCAACACACCATCATCACCAATGGCCACATCTCTGGCATCGCCATGCTAAACTCTGTCCTTAAGGACAAGCAAATGCGGGTCATCATACTGGCGCTCTCTGATGCGATCATACAAGGAAGACCGAGAAACCACACAAGCCAACACCCGACTGGGATCCGAAATATCTAATCTCACAAGCCGATTGGCCAAGACCGGAACATCAACTGCAAATGGCCTCTCCCCAACTGGAATGTACGCCAAGCTCCCCATACTCACTGCCTTTCGGCTCAAAGCATCGGCCACTACATTGGCCTTGCCCGGATGATACAGAATAGTAATATCATAATCCTTATGCAACTCTAGCCACCTTCGCTGTCTCAAATTAAGATCCTTTTGCTTGAACAAATGCTGAAGACTGCGATGATCAGTGAATACCTCACAAGATATGCCGTACAAGTAGTGCCTCCAAATCTTCAATGCATGAACTATAGCAGCCAACTCCAAATCATGAACAGGGTAGTTCTTCTCATGGGGCTTCAACTGACGAGAAGCATAAGCAATAACTCTACCCTCCTGCATCAATACACAACCAATCCCCCAACTCTCGAAGCATCACAATATATGGTATATGAACCTGAAGTTGATGGCAAAACGAATACTGGAGCTGTGGTCAAGGCTGTCTTGAGCTTCTGAAAGCTCTCCTCACACTCGTCCGACCATACAAATGAAGCACCCTTCTGAGTCAAATTAGTCAAGGGCGATGCAATGGATGAAAATCCCTGAACAAATCGGCGATAATAGCTTGCCAACCCAAGAAAGCTACGAATCTCTGTGGCTGAGGACGGTCTAGGCCAACTCTAAACCGCCTCTATCTTCTTTGGATCAACCTGAATACCCTCGCTGGACACCACGTGTCCGAAGAAAGCCACTGAACTGAGCCAAAACTCACACTTAGAGAACTTTGCATAAAGCTTCTCTTCCCTCAACCTCTGCAATACAACTCGTAAATGCTCCGCGTGCTCTTCCTGACTACGCGAGTACAGCAGAATATCATCAATGAACACAATAACGAATGAATCCAGATAAGGCCGAAATACGTAGTTCATAAAATGCATAAACGCTGCTGGGGCATTGGTCAGCCCGAAAGACATGACAAGAAACTCATAGTGACCATATCTAGTCCTGAAAGAAGTCTTAAGAATATCTGAATCCCTGAAGCTGGTCGAACAAATCATCAATGCGAGGCAGGGGATACTTGTTCTTAATTGTTACCTTGTTCAATTGCCTATAATCGATGCACATTCTCATTGTGCCATCCTTCTTCTTCACAAACAGAACTGGCGCACCCCAAGGTAACACACTAGGCCGAATGAACCCCTTATCTAGGAGTTCCTGAAGCTGCTCCTTCAATTCTTTCAACTCCGCTGGTGCCATACGATATGGCAGAATAGAGATGGGTCGAGTGCCCGGCACCAGGTCAATACCAAAATCAATATCCCTGCCCGGCGGCATGCCCGGCAGGTCTGCAGGAAAAATATCGGGAAAGTCCCTCACAATTGGAACAGAATCAATACTAGGAGTCTCAGCTCCAACATCCCTCACAAAAGCTAGATATGACAGACAACCCTTCCCAACCATACGCTGGGCCTTTCAAGAAAGAAATTACCCTACTCAGAACATAATCAGTCACACCACGCCACTCGATCCGTTGTACACCCGGCATAGCCAAGGTGACTGTCTTAGCATGACAGTCTAGAATAGCATGACAAGGAGATAGCCAATCCATGCCTAAAATAACATCAAAATCCACCATGCTCAATAGCAAGAGATTAACTCGGGTATCCAGACCCCCAATAGTCACAACACATGACCGGTGCACACGGTCCACAACAATAGTGTCGCTCATGACTTGCGAGACCTAGTAACCTAGGCTCTGATACCAACTTGTCACGACCCAAACCCCGGTCGTGATGGCTCCCAACACATTGCTAGGCAAGCCCAACCAATTATCAATCACAACCCCTCTCGTATAGAGTTCATTACCAATTAACAAGGCTTAAATGCCAATTTAACATAAATAGAAGTTCGAAATAGAAGATAAAATGTGCGGAAATCATGATAACGTCGCTACATAGTCCACCGATCCGATGTCACAAGTCAAGAGCCTCTATCACAAGATTTCAACAGCCTAATACAGAGATAGTCTAGAATACTAAAAAGTAAAAGATAGAGGGAGAAATTGGGTCTGCGGAAGCCATACCTCGATGACTCTGGTGGATGATAATCAGCAAGAATACTCCCACTATGCCTCGGGAACACCTGGATCTACACGCAAGGTGTAGAGAGTTATGTGAGTACTCCGACCCAGTGAGTAATAAGCATAAATAATGACTGAGAATAAGAAATCCTGAAGAAGCACAGTGTAATCTATCATGCGACAGTCTAAAACAAGTAATATGAAATCAATAAACCAGTGAAGTAGAAACATGGTGATGCTACAGCAGATAAGCAAATAAATGATAGCCAAATAAAAGAATGCAACTCATAGTACGATACTCTCTAGTACCCGCTGCGGCGTGCAGCCCGATCCATTTATTTATCATCGACGGCGCTCACTGGGGTGTGCAGACTCCGAGAGGGGCCCCTTACGGCCCAAGTGCAATAACAAGCCATCTCGTGGCATCAACTAGGCCCTTGGCCTCATATCAATATCAGTATAACACTGCTGCGGTGCGCAGCCCGATCCCATAGTATCCTCACATCTGGCCCTTGGCCATACTCAGTCCATAAATCATATAAGCCCCTCGGGCATTAGTAAAACAGCAGTTCTCAGCCCAAAACATCATTTAACATATCATTTTTGTTTCAAAAACCGAGTAAAAGTGGTTGAATTGTAAAACAGTAGAAAACGGTACGACTGAGTTCAAGTAGTAAATCAAAACAGTGAGGAAATAGTGATAAAACTCCCCGAAGGGTTCAATTAGTTGGCACAAAGCCCAAATATTGCAATCAATCCAAGTAATGATGATATCAATTAAGCTTCAATCAAATACGCGGTAAAAGCATCACTCGGGACGGACCAAGTCACAATCCCTAATAGTAAACGACCCCACGCTCATCATCAAGCGTGTGTCTTACCTCAATATAGCACTACGATGTGTAAATCCAGGGTTTCAAACCCTCAGGACATCATTTACATTCATTACTCACCTCAAACCGGCCAAAAATCTAGCTCGCTATGCCCTTGCCTCTCAAATCGGCCTCCTCGCGCGTTGAATCTGACCAAAACCAGAGCGAATACGTCACAATATGCTAAAGTAACAAAACCCAATCGAAAACAATCGAAAAATATCAAAAATCTCGGAATTAGCAAAAACCGGAGCCCCGGACCCACTTCTTGAAACTCAGAAATTTTCATATCAATGGATTCCTTATCTCCCTACGAGTTTATACATATCAAAAATACAAGAATCGGAGTACAATTGACCCTCCAAATCCCCAATTTTTGCTCTCTTAAGTTCAAGCCGTAAACCACCATTTTTGTCCATTAATTTCATAAATTTTCAGTCCTAATCCATGAAATAGCACCATAGAATCGTGTTTTGGGTCCAAAAATCCATACCTTATCGAAGCTCCTTGAAATCCCTCTTCAAAATCGCCCACAATTCTCCAAGTCTGAAGTTAGAAATGAGAAACCCTTCAAAATTCGTGAAGATGAACTTAAATACCTTCTGCCCAGTCATAACCGCTTCTGCGGTCAAAAACCGCTTCTGCGCTCCTACCTCCGCATCTGCGGAATTCCTTAAGTCCAGCCTGACCGCATCTGCGGTCCTATAACCGCATCTGCGGCTCCGCAGGTGCGGTCCCCCTATCCGCATCTGCGATCCCAGCATTTCCCTTGCCTTTCCGCTTCTGCGACTTCCTCCTCCGCTCCTGCGATACTGCTTCTGCTGTCCCAATTCCGCAGAAGCAGAAATACCAGAAGCAACAGGGTCTGCAATTTTGCACAAGTCCAAAACTCTCTGTTAGCCATCCGGAATCACCCCGAGGCCCCCAGGACCTCAACCAAAAGCACCCACACCTCCTGAAACCTTATTCAAACTTGTTCCCATCATCAAAACACCTCAAACAACATCAAAACCATCAAATTACATCGGATTCAAGCCTAAGTTCTTCTAAAACTTCCGAAACACGCATTTGATCAAAAACCCAACCAAACCACCTCCGAATGACCTGAAATTTTGCACGCACATCCCAAATCACATAATGAAGCTACAGCAACTCTCGAAATCCCATTCCGACCCTCGGATCAAAATCTCACCTATCAACCAGAAATCGCCAAAATACTAACTTCGCCAATTCAAGCCCAATTCCACACCGGACCTTCAAAATCACTTCCGATCACACTCCTAAGTCACAAATCATCCCCGAAGCCAACCGAATCATCGGAATTCATATTCGAGCCCTCTAACACATAAGTCAACATCCGGTTGACTTTTCCAAACCAAGCCTTCCTTTCAGAGACTAAGTGTCTCATTTCCTACCAAAACCACTGCAAACCAACTCGAACACATAAAACACGGATAACGAAGCATAAAGAAGCAGAAAATAGGGAAAACGGAGCGGTAACTCATGAGACGACGGGTCGGGTCGTCACCAAACCTCTACTCTTGTCCTTTCACGAATGGCGAGGCCACGTACCGCTTCTTCAGCCGAACAGCAGCACAGACCGGTGATAGATCAGCTACGTCTTTGGAGGCTTTGTGGAGGTTGGATAGGTTTCACCAAGCTCTTCACTTCTACTTTCAGCGGTGCATCTTCTAAGGATCCCCAGGATTTATAGACAGCGCTTATGAGGTTCTCAGGAACGTGGGGATAGTGGAGACCAATGGGGTCGATTTTGCTACTTTTCGCTTGTATGGACTCCGCCAAGTAAATTGGTAGAGAGTATTAGTCGTTTGGCTAGACCAGCCGGGTCGCCAGCTTTGACTTGGGAGCAGTTTTCTCAGCTATTTCTGGAGAAGTTTCTCCCCATTACTCAGAGAGAGGCCTATCGGAGGCAGTTTGAGCGTCTCCAGCAGAGTTCTATGACCGTTACTCAGTACGAGACCAGGTTTATTGATTTGGCCCGTGATGCTCTTCTTATTATTCCCACTGAGTGAAAAAGAGTGATGAGGTTCATTGAGGGACTCATTCAGCCCGCTCAGCCAGCTAAAGGTGGAGGCCAGCCAGCAGCAGGCCGTCCCAGGGATGTAGTTCAGGGTGGTGGGGCCCAGCCCCGATGTTATGCTCTTCCAGCCGGGCCCGAGGCTGAGGCTTCCGATGCAGTTATCACAGGTACGGTTCTGGTTTGTGATAGAGATACTTCGGTGTTATTTGATCCAGGATCTACATACTTCTATGTGTCATCTTATTTTGCACAGTATTTGGTCATGCCTAGTGATTCATTGAGTGCTCCTGTTTATGTGTCTACACCGGTGGGTGATTCTATTATTGTAGATCGATTCCATCGTTCGTGTGTAGTTGTGATTGGAGGTCTTGAGACTCGTGTAGATTTGCTTCTTCTGGACATGGTTGATTTCGATGTCATATTGGGGATGGACTGGTTATCACCTTACCACGCTATCTTGGACTGTCATGCCAAGACTGTGACCTTAGCCTTACCGGGTGTACCTCGCTTAGAGTGGAGAGAGACTCTTGGTCATTCTACCCGAAGTGTTATCTCTTATGTGAAGGCTCGGCGTATGGTCGAGAAGGGGTGTTTCGCCTATTTGGCATATGTTCATGATTCTAGTGCTGAGGTTCCTTCTATTGAGTCTGTGCCCGTTGTTCGTGAGTTTCCTGAGGTATTCCCCTCAGACCTGCCGGGTATGCCACCCGACAGGGATATTGACTTTTGCATTGATTTAGCTCCGGGCACTCAGCCCATTTCTATCCCGCCGTATCGTATGGCCCCGCCAGAGTTGAAAGAGTTGAAGGAGCAGTTGCAAGACTTGCTTGATAAGGGTTTCATTAGACCCAGTATTTCGCCTTGTGGTGCGCCGGTGTTGTTCGTAAAGAAGAAGGATGGATCGATGCGAATGTGTATAGACTACCGGCAATTGAACAAGGTTACAATCAAGAATAAGTATCCGCTGCCGAGGACTGATGATTTGCTTGATCATCTTCAGGGTGCCAAGGTATTTTCAAAGATTGACGTGAGATCTGGCTACCATCAGTTGAGGATTAGGGCATCCGATGTCCCTAAGACAGCTTTCCGCACTTGGTACGGGCATTATGAGTTTTTGGTGATGTCATTCGGGTTGACAAATGCCCCAGCAGCTTTTAAGGATTTGATGAACTGAGTGTTCAGGCCTTACTTGGATTCATTCGTGATAGTCTTCATTGATGATATTTTGATATATTCCCGCAGCCGGGAGGAGCACGAGCAGCATCTTAGAGTGGTTCGTCAGACCTTGAGGGACAGTCAGTTGTATGCTAAGTTTTCGAAGTGTGAGTTCTGGTTGAGTTCAGTTGCATTCCTAGGTCATGTTGTATCAGCAGAGGGTATTCAGGTTGATCCGAAGAAGATTGAGGCAGTCAAGAACTGGCCTAGACCAGCATCAGCTACAGAGATTCGGAGTCTCTTGGGATTGGCAGGCTACTATCATCGGTTTGTAGAGGGATTTTCATCTATCGCAGCCCCGATGACCAGGTTGACCCAGAAGGGTGCCCAGTTCAGATGGTCGGATGAGTGTGAGACGAGCTTTCAGAAGCTCAAGACAGCTCTGACTACAGCACTGGTGTTGGTTTTGCCCACAGGTTTAGGGCCTTATACAGTTTATTGTGATGCATCTCGTACTGGACATGGTGCAGTGTTGATGCAAGATGGCAAGGTCATTGTCTATGCTTCGCGGCAGTTGAAGATTTATGAGAAGAACTATCCGGTTCATGATTTGGAGTTAGCAGCCATTGTTCACACGTTGAAGATCTGGAGGCATTATCTGTATGGCGTGGCGTGCGAGGTGTTCACGGAACACAAGAGTCTTCAGTATTTGTTCAAGCAAAAGGAGTTGAATTTGAGGCAAAGGAGGTGGTTGGAGTTGTTCAAAGAATTATGATATCACTATCTTATATCATCCGGGAAAGGCCAATGTGGTGGCCGATGCCCTGAGTAGGAAGTCAGCCAGTATGGGCAGTCTTGCTTATATTCCGGTCGGTGAGAGACTGCTTGCTTTGGATGTTCAGGCTTTGGCCAATTAGTTCATGAGGTTGGATGTTTCTGAGCCCAGCCGTGTGTTAGCTTGCACAGTCGCTCGTTCTTCATTATTGGAGCGTATCCGAGATCGGCAGTAGGGGTGTGCATTCGAATCGATTTATCGATAAATCGAATCGATTATTTGATATCGGTTTATCGATATTTCGGTTTCGATACTAAAAAAAAATTTAATTTTTTTAATTTTTTTTTACCCTTATTCTATAATACCCTTTCCTTTACCCTAAGTCCCTAACCCTATTATTTCATCTGCCACATTTAAGGAATGATCATATTTAAAGCTCAAGGGAATGAAGTTCAAATTAATGGAAAATAGAATTAGCCGTAATGATGTATTTTTTTTTTTATACCGTTGGAGTGTTGGTGGCATACATTTGATCCCTTACTTTAGTTTCATTGCATGTGCTTGTTGACACAATTTTTATGTTATAAACGGTGTTCGTCTTATTTTAGCTTCTTTTGGTCCATATTAGTTAGGCGTGTTTATAGCGATATACTTTCCGTGGAATCCCGCAAATTTTCTTATTGGTGTAATCGATAAGCCCCAAAAATCGATAAATCGAAAAAATCGAAACCTTATTGAAACGATAACGATAAGCATATGTACAAATCGATAATTGATAAGTAATTATCGATAAGGGTCAAAATCGAATCGATAAATCGAATGCACACCCCTAATCGGCAGTATGATGATCCTCATTTGTGTGTCCTTAGAGACACGGTGCAGCACAGAGGTGCCAAGCAGGTTACCATAGGTGATGATGGAGTTTTGAGATTGCAGGGTCGAGTTTGTGTGCCTAATGTGGATGGGCTTCGAGAGTTGATTTTAGAGGAGGTCCATAGTTCCCGGTACTCTATCCATCCGGGCACCGCGAAGATGTATCAGGATTTGCGGCAGCATTATTGGTGGCGGAGAATGAAGAAGGATATCGTTGCATATGTGGCTCAATGTTTGAATTGTCAGCAGGTTAAGTACGAGCATCAGAGGCCCGGTGGTTTACTTCAGAAGATTGAGATTCCTGAGTGGAAGTGGGAGCGTATCACTATGGACTTTGTTGTTGGACTCCCACGGACTCAGAGGAAGTTCGATGGAGTGTGGGTTATTGTTGATAGGCTGACCAAGTCAGCGCACTTCATTCCTGTGGCAGTCTCATATTCTTCTGAGAGGTTAGCTGAGATCTATATTCGGGAGATTGTTCTCCTTCATGGTGTGCCCGTGTCTATCATTTCGGACCGAGGTACACAATTTACCTCGTATTTGTGGAGAGCATTTCAGCGAGAGTTGGACATACAGGTTGAGTTGAGCACAGCGTTTCATCCTCAGACGGACGGGCAGCCCCAGCGGACCATTCAGATTTTGGAGGATATGCTCCGAGCTTGTGTCATTGACTTTTGAGGCTCGTGGGATCAGTTTTTGCCTCTATCAGAGTTTGCCTACAACAACAGCTACCAGTCCAGTATCCAGATGGCTCCTTATGAGGCTTTATATGGTAGGCGGTGTCGGTCTCCGGTTGGATGGTTTGAGCCGGGAGAGGCTCGGTTGTTGGGTATGGATCTGGTCCAGGATGCCTTGGACAAGGTCAGGGTCATTCACGATAGGCTTCGTACAGCTCAGTCCAGGCAAAAGAGCTATGCCGACCGCAAGGTTCGAGATTTGGCTTTCATGGTCGGCGAGCGGGTATTGCTTCGAGTGTCGCCTATGAAGGGCGTGATGAGATTCCCGAAGAAGGGAAAGCTTAGCCCTAGGTTCATTGGCCCGTTTGAGATTCTTGATCGAGTGGGAGAGGTGGCTTATAGACTTGCGTTGCCGCCGAGCTTAGCAGTCGTGCATCTAGTGTTTCATGTGTCCATGCTTCGGAAGTATCACGGCGATCCATCCCACGTGTTAGATTTCAGCACTGTCCAGTTGGACAAGGACTTGTCTTATGAGGGGGAGCCGATAGCTATTCTAGACCGGCAGGTTCGTCAGTTGAGATCGAAGAGTTTTCCTTCTGTTCGTGTTCAGTGGAGAGGTCAGCCTGCTGAGGCATCGGCCTGGGAGTCCGAGTCCGATATGCGGAGCCGTTATCCCCATCTTTTCCCCGACTCAGGTACTTCCTTCTTCTGTCCGTTCGAGGACGAACGGTTGTTTTAGAGGTGGAGAATGTGATGACCCAAAAGGTCATCACTTGTTTTTAAAATGAATTTTGCATTCTGGGGCCTTGAAAAAAACCTCTTTTAGCATCACCTCGATTTGCGTGCGCAGTCCGGACGCGTAGCCGGAAAGCTTATATGTGAAAATCTGTGAAAAATGATAAATTTTGGCTATAAAATGAATTAATTTGACTTCGGTCAATGTTTTGGGTAAACGGACCCGGACCCGTGATTTGACGGTCCCAGAGGGTCCGTAGGAAAATATGGGACTTGGGCGTATGCCCAGAATCGAATTTCGAGGTCCCAAGCCCGAGAAATAAATTTTGAAAGAAATCGTTTTCTGGAAAATATAAAGGTTTTTGAAAGTGAAATGTTATGTGAAACCTGTGGTATCGGGCCCGTATTATGGTTCCGGAGCACGGTACAGGTTCAATATGATTTATATGTGTTGTCGGTAAAGTTTGGTAAGAAACGGAATCCATTTGACGTGATTCGGACCTTAAATGCAAAATTTGATGTTTAAAGAAGTTTTGAGAAATTTCATTGATCTTGAGGTTTAATTCGATGTTCATGATGTTATTTTGGTGATTTGATTACACGAATAAGTCCGTAGGATGTTTTTGAGGTAGTGTGCATGTTTGGTATGGAGCCCTGGGGGCTCGGTTGAGTTTTGGATAGGCCACGGGATGCATTTCGGACTTAGAAAAATTGCAGATTTCTCAGCTGGTGTATCAGGTCTGCAGGCTTCGCAACTGCGAAGCCTGGCTCGCAAATGCGAGCTCGCAAATGCAACAAACCATCGCAAATGCGAAAGAAGTGGACTGGCAGCCTGAGTCGCAAATGCGACTTCATCATCGCAAATGCGAAGTAGCCTCTCGCAAATGCGATGATGGCTGGAAGGCTGATGTATCGCAAATGCGACACATGTTTCACAAATGCGAAAGCCCCAAAATTCCTGAAGGGTTCGCAAATGTGAGCCCTATTTTGCAATTCCCAAGCTAGCGAACCCCTGTTCGCATTTCCCACATCTGCAACCTGCAACTTCTATACTTAGACGAATTTTAACCCATTTTCACATCTTTTCAAAACACAAACTCCCTAGGGCGATTTTTCAAGAACAACTCTTCCTCCAAATCAACGGTAAGTCATTTTTAACTAGTTCCCTTCAATCATTAACATCTTTTAACATGATTTCAACTTAAAACCAATTATTTTCATGGGGGAAATTGGGTGTTTTGGATAGAACCTAAGATTTTCAAAAAATTGGAGATTTGGACCTCGATTTGAGGTCCGATTTCAAAACAAATTATATATTTGGGTTCGTGGGGGAATGGGTGACCGGGTTTTGGTTCGAACCTCGGGTTTTGACCATGTGGGCCCAGGGGCGATTTTTGACTTTTTGGGTAAAATTTTGGAAAATTCATTTTCTTGCATTCGAATTGATTCTTTTAGTGTTTATTGATGTAATTAAGTAACTTGTGACTAGATACGAACAAATTGATGGTGGAATTGAGGGGTAAAGCTATAATTGAAACGTGAATTGTGTTCGTGGCATCGAGGTAAGTGTTTGGTCTAACCTTAGCTTGAGGGATTAGGAGTCGAGTCCTATTTGCTATGTGGTAATTGTGGAGTACGACGTATAGGCATGGTGACGAGTATCTATACGTTGGTGTCTAGCATGCCCGTGAGTCTCTTAATGTGATTTTTATGACTTCGTCGTATTATTCATATCTTGGTGATGATTTTTATTTGTTGAGCAAGGTTCGTGGAAGAAATTGTGATGTTTGATTATTGAGGAGCATTGGCTCAAGTTGTATAACGAATTGTGAAAGTATGAGCGGTAATTGAAAACCTTTTTGGAGCATTGGCTCGAGTTGTGAAGTGAATTGTGAAAACAAAGGTGAAAGAAGAGAAAAAGATCATTTATATTTGATCCCTTGCCGGGATGTTGTTGTTGTTGTTTGAGGTTGCCCTTACGGACTGTGTGAATTATGTCCTGCGGACTGTGTGATATGTCCTTNCCGGGATTCTATTGCAAATTTCATTCATTTCCTTGCCCTATGTTTGTGATTGTGTTTGGCTGAGGAAGAGAGTTAAAGCACGAAGGGTGATGCCATGCATTGTTTTTGCGAGGAAGAGTGTAAAGCACGAAGGGTGATGCCGTGCCGCATGATGTACAATTCCTGTGCTTTACGATGAGTGATTATGTGAGTAAAGCATGAAGGATGATGACCGTTCCAATTAGTACGTAATTTCATGGTGAGGACGTAGAGTAAAAGCACGAAGGGTGAATGCCGTAGCAACTTGTCCTTGATTTCTGATTCTACTGGTAATTGAGTTATGGTGTTCTTTACGCTTACTTACTGATTTCCTGTTGTTACTTGATTTATTTGTGACGTTTATTTTGTGTTAGTCTTCGGGATTTTAGTTGTGTATATTACTAGTGATTTCATTTATTCCCTTGCCCTTATTGTTTGTGATTGTTGCTTGGGTGAGGAAGAGTGTAAAGCACGAAGGGTGATGCCGTGCATTGTTTTGGTGAGAGAGTGTTAAAGCACGAAGGGTGATGCCGTGCATTGTTTTGGTGAGATGCCGTGCACTTGTCTTGATTTCCTGATTTTTATTGATAACTGAGTTATGGTTTCTCTAAACTTAATTGTTGGATTTCTGTTGATACTTGTTGTACCCCGCAGCATGATCCCCCTTCCTATCTTCAATTGAACTGTGGTTATCTTTATATTTAATCGTTGTTCTTCTGTTATTATTCGATGTCCCCGCAGCATGTTTCCCCCTCCCATCCTTAGCTATACATTTCTGCTTGTATTGTTCCGTTGTATATGATTTAACTGCACAGGTATATTTTGGTAGTCTGGTCCTAGCCTCGTCACTACTTCGCCGAGGTTAGACTAGGCACTTACCAGCACATGGGGTCAGTTGTGCTGATACTACACTCTACACACTTTTGTGCAGATCCCAGTGTTGTAGATTTCATACCGCAGTGAGGTTGCTGCTTCTGGTCCATCAGGCGACCCGAGGTAGTCCTGCAGGCGTCCGCAGGCCTTGGCGTCTCCTTCTAGCTATTATTCCTGTTTCTTTCTTGTATTTCTAAAGGCAGTGTTGTATTATTTCTTTCAAACCTTTATTTGTAGTAATTTTAGACAGTCTGTGAAGTTGGGACACCAATCTTGGGTAGTGTTGTTATGGAATGGTATTAACAGTATTATTAAACTTGAAATTAAGTCTTCCGCTTGTTAAATTTTGTTGATTATTAACTGTTGGTTTCTAACTGTTAACGGATTTAAAAATGGAAATAAGGCAAATAATTCAGTTGATTGGCTTGCCTAGCTTTCACTAGTAGGCGCCATCACGACTCCCGAGGGTGGGAAATCCGGGTCGTGACACTATAAATCCGGCGAACCACCAAACACTAGTCAAAAATCGATCTCCAGCACCAAAACACTTCATAACAGCCCTTTTCCTCATAAAAGGTAACGTTTCTGTTTAGTTAAAGCTCCGTTCTTAGGTTGCTAGTTCCGTTCGAGTCTACGGCGAGGTTATTTCGGTCCGCGTCCTGTTTTGATTTTCGCTTCTGGATAATTTCTATTCGGATTTCTTGTACGTCGGCTCGGAGTTGTCATTTAATGAGAGGTTTCGTTTCTCTCTTCTTTAATTTTGTTGCTTTTGTTTCCATGACATTTTTACTGAAATTTTGTCAACTTCAATTTATGAATGTTTAAGTTGAAATGATGTTCTTGGTATTGTTGGTTGCATACTGATTTGTTTGGATCTGTTGTTTGGACGCTAATATTATAGTTTTTTTATTTCTCTGTTAAAATGTTCTTTTAGATATGTGATGTTTGGATTTTAGTTATTAATTTTGAGCTTCTAATCTCATAAGATAGAATTGAACATGCTTAAGCTTTAAATTTGAAACGAACAGTATTAGCAATCATGGAGCGATGGATTTTCTCTAAGTTTTGTATGAAAAATAGAGTTTAAAGATGCCTGCAAATTATTAGAGTATCGTGTGGAAATATGGTCTCTAAGGGCAAGGTTATCATTGGCAGTAAGAGTATAAGTTAGACAGAACATAGAATTAGGTTGGAATAACATGCTGGCCCATTTTTCTCCAAAGTTACAAGCATATTAGCCCATTTCCGTAAATCATAGATTAGCCCATCTCTCACAAATTAATAGATATCAAAATAATTCTTAATAATCGCTAGCAGGCTTAAGGCGTGCTTTTTAACCTATTATCATGATTATGTACACGTTCGCGTGACATAATTATGATTCCAAAATAAGACAAGGTATGCGTTCGCGCGACTTTGGTAAACAATATTAAAATTAATAAATAAGTGTTGTGAATTGTGTACACGTACGCGTGACATGACTCTTGACGCTCCAAACAAAAAGAGTACACATACGCGTGACTCGTTTCGAGATAATTTCATAATCACGAATAAAATCGAGTAATTAGAAGCGGTAATAGGTAAAATACACATAGGTTCTAAAATATGTAATTAAACAATTTAATTAAGCCAGGTATGATTAAAGCGATCGTGCTAAAACCACGGAACTCGGGAATGCCTAACACCTTCTCCCGGGTTAACAGAATTTCTTACCCGGTCTTCTGTGTTCGCGGACCATAAATAGAGTTAATTTCCTCAATTTGGGATTTAAAATAAACCGGTGACTTGGGACACCATAAATTATCCCAAGTGGCGACTCTGAATAAAATAAATAATCTCATTTCGATTAATGTCACTTTAATTGGAAAAATTTCCTTATATCCCTTTTGCGGGTAAAAAGGAGGTGTGACAGCTCTGGCGACTCCGCTGGGGATCGAACCCAGAATCTCTGGTTCAGGGTTCAGAATTCGAGCTTGTAATGTAATTTGTACTTGGCTTTCTTTATTGTTGATGTTACTGTGTTTGTGGGCCTAATGTGCTAATTGCCTCTCATTTACCTCTTTTATATTATTTGAACTTTTTTAAATTGTCTTCTTACGCCTCCCTTCTGAGTCTTCTAAAAATGGTGCACACGTTCGCGTGGCCCGCTTTTTTGTTAGAGGTCGTACCAAAATAGAACGAGGATGGGTCAGCCACTAGGCCGGGTAGACTTTCGTGCTCCCGGTACGTCGCTCCCACCTCGGCTCAAGTTGTCCGCTTGGGTAAGCCAGGTCTAGAACACAACCCCAAGTTTAAACCTAGAATAACATAGCCTCATGCTGGATCCCTAGTAGGTACGTTTGTTTGCATCACGTATATTTGACTTTGGGGACTCAACACAGGGGTTGGGTCCGTCTAGGACAGGTGTACTCGAAATAAAAGACCATCTCTGATGCATCTTACGTGCTATTTGTACATTTATTTGCTTCGGTTTGTATGTTGACCGGCTAAGAAAAGAAAAACAACAGAAAAAACAAGAGTGAGGTAGGATAGAGAATTCACCCGGTTCGGAAAACCCTGGTATTTGAATATGTCTCGAAACTCTGCCAAAATTTTTGAAAAAAAAAAGAGGAAAAGAAAATGTATTGCAAAAAAATGAAAGTGAGTCAATATCATGTTTTTCCAATTATATCAAAATTGACCGAACTACGCGGGTCTGATTCTCATCGGATGTGAGATACGTAGGTAAACCTCATCGGTTCCGGCCCACAATTTTTAAAAAAATCCAAAAATATTTTCCATTACTTGCTTCTTTAGAAAGTCTTTCTTTTAGACCCCAGTTTTTAAAAAATACAAAAATATTTTCTTTTAATTTCTTCTCAAAATCCAAAAATATTTTCATTTTTCTTTCAAAAATTGAACAGAAAATTCAAGATTCAAAAATATTTACTTTTTCTTTAGAAGCATTTCTTTCATAAATTTAAAATAAAATTCCAAAAAATCCAAAAATATTTCCTTTCTTCTTTAGAAGTTTTTCTTTCGAAAATTCAAAAAAAAAAGAAAAAAAAAGTCGAAATTCAAAAAAAAATATTTTCTTTCTTCTTTAGAAGTCTTTCTTTTCAAAAATTTTAAAAAAAACAAACAAATCGAAATCCAAAAATATTTTGTTTCTTCTTTTTAAGTCTTTCTTTCGAAAAAAGTCCAAAATCCAAAAAAAAAAAGAGTTAGTTTATTTACTTTATTCCTAATCTTCCCGAACTACGCAAAGATCTGATTCATGCGGTGTCATGATACGTAGGCAACCCACATCACGTTTGATCGAATGGTTTAAGAGAAAACAAAGAAAGAAAGAAAAAAGAGAGAAAATAAAGAAAAGAAAAGGAAAGAAAAAAGAAGAAGAAGAGTGACCATTCTAACATGTTGTTTGTTTTGAATAGTGAAGAAAGTTTGAGGTGGTCAGTTTGTGGTAAGCTGACAACACAAAATCCATGGAATAATGACAACTGACATCGAAGTTGTTACGAGTGCTAAAGAGGCTGGGGGTCAGAGGGTTAAACAAGAGTCTACTGTGGTTGAGGAAAATAGAGTACTGAAGCAGCAAATGACTGAAATGTGTCAAGTATGGGCCAATGGCCAAGGACCACCCCTTCCTATTCATGGTTTTCCAGAGTTCACATCCATCTCAACTACTATCACTCTGGTTTCATTGTCTGATGAATCCTATCCACCTGGGTTCAGTTTTTATCCCAACTGTACGACTACAGCTGGAACTTCTGTTGCGCGCTTCCAAAGTGTGCCATTGACAACCAATCAGACAACCACTACTGTTATGCCCGTCTTCAGCGTACCACAACCGACGGTGGTGTAGAGGAAAATTCATGAGTCAAAGTTTGCTACCCAACAAGAACAGTACCAGTCTCCTGAGTACCACTCGTACCTATTTGATCTTCCTGCAAAGATTGAGAAGCCTGCCCGAAAGATGGCACAGGAAGAAATGACTCAAAGACTGAAAAGCTTAGAACAACAGTTAAAAAACATGCAAGGGTGATGTTCTAAACGTTAATACCACACAAGAGGGAGGGTGATTTGTGTGGTACCCAATTTTCGATCTAGAAGAACCTCGTTCTTCTAGGTGTACTTATTACTATTGTTTGCGGAATTAAAAGTACATAAAATAAAGAACACAGAGATTTTTTACGTGGAAAACACCTGGCTCAAAAGGTGAAAAAAACCACGACCTACTACTCAGTAGGATTTTTCCAAACTTCCACTAAAATCACTGAGCCAAAACAGCATTTATAAAACTCTTGTAAACCTAAGAATTAAACTCTAATCCCGTTGTGGCACACAGCCTCAGCTGTTGCGATAACTTCAAGTTAACTCTAACTTGAATACTCAAAGTACCTAATACTAATGCTTCTATGAAAGCTGAAAGGTACAAGTTTAAATCACCTACTATAATTGAACTAGAATAAAAGAAAGACACAATGGAATTGGTTCTTCTATCTTGTCCAAGTAGCTTCAGGAATGCACACTTGAATATCACATAAATTGCTTGCAAAATTGCATCGCTCTTTTGCTCTCAATTTAGTTTAACTTCTGCGTTTGTGCAATACCTGCAAAAGAGAACAATCACTGTTATTTAATGAGTTAGTAATTAGAGTTTGATTAAGACTCAATTGCTGATCTTCCATCGAAGTTGAGTCCTTGAACAACACAAATTCCAACCCTATCCTTTATCCGGATTGTGTTCTCTTCTCATAAGGAGACTTCCACTCCTTATCCAATATGCAACCTTTTCGATTAGTTCAGGAGATATTGCTGCTTGATCACTGAGACTTATCTCCTTCACGTGCATCTCACATCTATAAGTTGATAAATACTGTGCCTCACATGATGGACCTGGTCCATGACTGAGTTCATTTGTCATTCTTCAAAACTTCACCTGAACTTGGGCCAACAAATTTCCCCTTTTTGATGATGACAAACTCTGTGCTTTTACTGATCAAAAAATCTGTAAGAACTCAGCTTAACCATCAACACTTAACTTAGAATTTTAACTTATCATCAAGGACCAGATTTAATTAGGTTATAAATATCACATTATTCAGAATAAAGAGTAAAGCACAATATCTCTTCCCCCTTTTGGCATCATCGAAAAGTTGCATACCTAATGTGAATCCCAGATTTCAATAATTACTCATGGCCACTAAGGCAACTGCAAGTGAAAACATGAATCAAATTATCAATAATCAACAGACATAATTGAACTATTAAGATCAAAAGCTGCATAGAACAAGAGAAACAGCAGTAGTCATTGATAAGGATATGTGTCCACAAATAAACCACAAAAAAAAAAGAAAAAACTTCCAAAACATGAGCAAAAAGAACTGAAACATCCCTAAATCGGGTCACTGGGGTCACTGGGGGTTACTAAACTTGATCTAATGACAAGTGCTGGAAGGCCTAGGGCTTGGAAGAACTAGATGGTTGAGATTGGAGAAGGTTTAGCATATTCTGAAGCATTCTATCACTCTTCTCCTTTTCTTTTGCTAGCTCAGTTCTAAGGCCATCTCTCTCGATCTCCAATTCAGCCACACGTGCCTTGAGCCTAGAAATTTCATCATCCTTAGTTCCACACTCCTGAACCAAGGCCCTAACCTTGCTGTTGATAGGTGTCTTCAGAGATGAACCAGGTTCAACTGGGGTGGCATTGACTGGATAGTCACAAGCTAGAAGAGTCTTGACGCCAAAATGTTCCTTGCTTGATGCCATCTCCCATTTCTTCAAAGGCACATTCAGCCTGTCCAGAACAGTAGTCAATATGAACCAATATGGAGTGGCATGAGCCTTGGAGCCATTGATGACCCTGTCTAGTAATTTGACAATAAAAGCAGGCCAATTGATCTGCATTCCTCTCACAAGGCACTCCATAAGAACCAGGTCCATGTAGTTGGCAGTGTGCCTTCTCTCCTGTCTGGGCAGTAGACACTTGTTGACAAACTCAAACAGGACCTTGTGCTCAGGCCTCATCTCACTTTTCTGTACAAACCTGGCTTCAGGCACATCTTCAGCAGCTTTAGCATCACAGAAATTTCTAGTGATTTGGAGAGCAGTGGGGAGAGAATCCAGACATGGCCACCTTTGCCTTGTATAATCATCATACCCTTCATTAGGTATGTCCAGAATCTCACCAAGTTTGAGTGCATCAAACTCCACTTTTACTCCTTTTACCAGGCTGGTGACTACCCCATTCTTCACAGTGGCATTTGCCATAAACTCAATCAGTTCTTTCCTGGCCAGCCTTCCATCCATTTCCAGGACTATGTCCTTCCACCCTTGTGCAATAAGAGCATCCACCAACCTCCTCATTCCTGGTTCATCCAGGTCTTTCAGCAGCCTTCCTTTCACTTTGCTTGACCTTGCTTCTAGTAGCTCTTCCCTTAGGCACTGAAGGGACAGTAGGTTTTGGGGATGAAGTTTTGCTTTTCTTAGTTGTCTTGGAAGCAGTTGGAGCCTTTTGTGAAGAAGCTTTTTGCTTCTTTGGATCATAACTAGCCCCAACCCTCTTCAGAAGATCAGCCAGGGTTTCCTCAGCTCATGAAACAGGTTCTTCTCGCTGCTTGCTTAGATGAACAAGCCCTTCAGCCGCCTCCCCAAAACCACTTCCCCCTGACTTGATGCCACTTTCTTCAATACTCCCACAGATAGCAAGAACCTTTTCTTTCCCATTACCCCTCTCATCACCACTTGCTCCCTCTCTCTCTCTCTCTTTTCCTTTCTTTTTAGCTCCACTCCTAATTGATTCAAGCCACCTTTACATCTTTAATAGGACCAACTAGAACAAACCTATTTTCAGTGCTTTCAACTACAGTAGAAGATACCACACAAGAACTTACCTCACCAGGGGTTTCTTGAATTTTCTCAGTGTCAGAAGACCCATGTTCTTCACCTTCACTGGCAGAAATAAAAGCTTCAGACTTAGAGCTGGAGTCAGATTCGTGAGCAGGGCTTTCTTTCTTTTGGCTAGCCTTAAGTCTCTCATTTAGAACTTTCCTTAGGGCTCCAGATGCTATAGTTTTTCTAGCCAACATTTTCTGCCTACGCAACCTAGGTTTTGGAGATTCACTAGGAGGAGTAGATGAGGATGTGTTAGAGGGGGATGGTGGTGGGGGAGTGCCAGGATTATCTTGGGGGTTAGACATGGTTCTTCGACTATGGAAGTGTTTTGGGAATTTTTGAGAAGAAAGGCAATTTGGGATTTCTGGGGAAGAGAATCAATTAGAACTGGAGATTTAATTTTTGACGGTTATGGGATTATGAAGAAGAGGTGTGGTGTGTATTTAAAGGCAATTAGTCATAGGTGCAGTAATGGCAGCCTTTTCAGAGATCAAATAGAGGTCTAATCAAAGTGTAATTCCAGTCTCTTAGTAATTATTAGGCATCGCTAGATTTTAGGCAAAAATCCCGATTTTTAGAGTTCTAGGAGAACGAAACTGGTTCAATGCTCAACGGATAGAATTTTTGGGAATTTGACAAATGTAGAACTTCTGCTCATGATTGGATAATTAATATTTCTAATTGTGCAGAGTATAGAAAACATACCTGAGCTTTCATATGAACACATACTGATGAACCAGGTTCTTCATATAGAATTCTCTTGAACATGCCTCAAATGCCATAATAGAAAAACTCTGTAAGAGATCAGTGAGTCATATATACACATGTCACAGGAGTATACTAATTAAAGTATGAAATTGAGTAAGAATTGATCTAGATATTTACACAATGTTAGAACTCCTAACCAAAATACAATTTTTTTTAAATTTTTTTCACATATTTTTTTTTCATTGTGCATTCTGAACTGGACCTATTAGGTGATCTTAATCATCCCTAACTCCAACATGTTCCTCTCAAAGTTTTCTCTACTCAGTGTTTTAGTGAAGATGTCAGCTATTTGTTTATCTGTAGCACAGAATTCTATTGAAATTAATCCTTTCTCATAGTTATCTCTTAAGAAGTGGTGTCTAACATCTATGTGCTTAGTCCTCTTATGATGAACAGGGTTCTTTGTCATACTTACAGCACTAGTGTAATCACAGAATATTGGAATACATCCCACTTCAATTCCAAAATCTACCAATTGTTGTTTGATCCATAGTAATTGAGCACAACAAGAAACAGCAGCAACATACTCAGCTTCAGCAGTAGATAGGGCCACTGAGTTTTGCTTTTTGGTAGCCCATGACACAAGACATGAACCAAGGAAGTGTGCCATACCTGAGGTGCTCTTCCTATCCACTAGAAAACCTGCATAATCAGCATCAGCATATCCAACTAAATTGAAATTGCTACCTTTGGGATACCAAAGACACAGATCAGTGGTGCCTTTCAGATATCTTAGTATCCTCTTGACAGCAGTCAAGTGAGACTCTTTTGGATTTGCCTGAAAACGAGCACAAAGCCCTACACTGAACACAATGTCAGGTCTGCTGGCAGTAAGATACAGGAGTGAACCAATCATACCCCTATACAACTTTTGATCAACTGATGAACCAGGTTCATCAACATCTAATTTAGTGGCAGTTGCAATGGGTGTGTCTATTTCTTTAGATTCCTCCATTTTAAACATTTTGATTATCTCTTTTGTATACTTTTGCTGATGGATCATGGTTCCATTTGGACTTTGTTTGATTTGCAAGCCTAAGAAGAAGTTAAGCTCACCCATCATGCTCATTTCAAACTCACTTCCCATTAATTTTGCAAAGTCCTTACTTAGCTTATCAGTGGAGGCCCCAAAGATTATGTCATCAACATATATTTGTACAACAAGGAGATCCTTACCTTTTTCCCTTAAGAATAAGGTACTATCAATTTTACCTCTTTTGTACCCATGCTCCAGCAGGAATTTGGACAATCTTTCATACCATGCTCTTGGGGCCTGCTTGAGTCCATAGAGAGCCTTGTCTAACTTGTACACATGCTCAGGACATTCCTTGCTTTCAAACCCTGGAGGTTGTTTTACAAACACTTCTTCTTTCAGGTAACCATTCAGGAATGCACTTTTAACATCCATTTGATGAAGAGTGAATTCCATGTGTGCTGCAAAGGCTATGAGAAGTCTGATTGCCTCTAGTCTTGCAACTGGAGCAAAAGTCTCATCATAGTCTATGCCCTCCTCTTGGCCGTAACCTTGGACCACCAATCTTTCCTTGTTTCTTGTAACTGTTCCATATTCATCAAGTTTGTTTCTGAAGACCCATTTTGTACCAATGACTGATCTGTCCTTGGGTCTTGGAACTAGATGCCAAACTTGACTTCTTTAAAACTGGTTGAGTTCATCCTGCATTGCATTTACCCAATCTGCATCTTGCAAAGCTTCAACAACATATTTAGGCTCAATAATAGATAGAAAAGCATCAAAAGCACACAGATTCTTTAATTGTGATCTAGTTTTAACTCCAGATGTTGGATCAGTGATAATGTTCTCAATGGGATGAGAACTTTGATACTTGTGAGGTTTCACAACCAACTGGTTTCTGCTAGATGTTTCTCCCATGTTCTGTTGCTGAGGAACAGGGTTATGAACAGGTTCCTTTACGGGATTTATTTCAGTTCCTCTTTGATTAGTTTCCCCTGTCAGGTTGCCCTGTATGGAAGAACCTGTTCCATCACCCGTTCCTTCTGTTGGTGCCACCTTGACCTGAGCTGATGCTTTAGTCAAGTCCTTTACCAATCCAATGGCTTCATCTTCATGTTCCTATCTCTCAGAAAGAATGTTAGTTTCATCAAATACTACATGCACACTTTCTTCTACACACAAAGTTCTTTTGTTAAACACTTTATATGCTTTGCTATGTGAAGAATATCCCAAGAATACTCCCTCATCACTTCTGGGATCAAACTTACCTAGGTAGTCTTTTCCATTGTTGTGCACATAGCACTTACAACCAAATGCCCTAAGATGGGATATATTTGGTTTTCTCCCTTTAAGTAACTCATAGGGAGTCTTCTCTACAAGAGGTCTAGTCATGCATCTATTAATTATGTAACATGCAGTGTTTACAGCCTCTGCCCAGAAGTTGTGAGGCAGTTTACTAGAAAGTAGCATGGTCCTAGCCATGTCCTCAAGGGTCCTGTTCTTTCTTTCAACTACTCCATTTTGCTGAGGAGTCCTAGGGGCAGAGAAGTTATGATCTATACCATTTTCATCACAGTATTCAGCAAACTTTGCATTTTCAAATTCAGTTCCATGATCAGACCTAATGGATGTAAGTTGATTTCCTAACTGTTTCTGAGTTTTTCTAACAAAGGTAGTAAACATATCAAATGCTTCATCATTAGATGTTAGAAATAGTACCCAGGTAAATCTAGAATAATCATCAACAAGTACCATTACATATTTCTTTCCACCATTGCTCATTGTTCTCATTAGACCACAAATATCCATATGAACCAGTTCCAATGACTTGGACGTGCTTACCATTTACTTGGTTTTGAAAGATGATCTTACCTGCTTCCCCCTTGCACATGCCTCACAAACTTTGTCTTCCTTGAACTTGATGTTGGGTAACCCTATCACCAAGTCCTTGGAGACTAATTTGTTTAGCTGATTCAGACTTGCATGACCAAGTCTTTTGTGCCATAGGAGGGGATCATTAACCAACACACTTAGGCAAGTGAGTTCATTTTCTGACAGAGTGGACAAATCTACAATGTAAATATTGTTAACTCTTTTTTCCTGCAAAACAATCTTGTCAGTGGTAAGGTTAATCACAAAGAACTTGGTAGAGGTGAAAGCTACAAGATTACCTCTGTCACACAGTTGTGACACACTTATTAGGCTATATTTCAAGCTATCTATCAAGTAGACATTCTCTATGGAATGAGAATCTGTCTTACCTACCTTTCCAACCCCAATGATCTCACCTTTCTTTCCATTACCAAAGGAGACATTACCTCCTTTTAAGTTCTCAAGTGAAAGGAACTGGTCCTTGCTCCCAGTCATATGTTTTGAGCAACCACTATCCATATACCATATTTGGCTGCTTCCTTTCACTTGGACCTACAAAATAAATCAGGGGTTAGTTTTAGGAACCCAAACTAGTTTGGGTCCCTTTTTATAGGCAAAAGGATGAATCAAATTCCTTCTTGCCCACCCAGGCAGCTTACTTTTCTCTTCAACAAAGCTTTGTTCTTTTGACTGGCCTTTACTTTTGCATTACATTCATTTTTGTAATGGCCAGTCTTGCCACAGTGTATGCATATTTTATTCTCAGGAAGTGTGAGGTACTTGCTTTTAGGGTCCCACTTTGGTGCTTGAGTCCCATACCCAAGTCCTCTTTTGTTGCTACTGTGATGCTCTTGCAACCAAGAGAGTGCATCAGAGGCCTTGTTCCATTTGCAAGTTCTGTCTAGTTCATGTTTCACTTTTCCTAGATCTTCTTTTAGGTCTTTAATCAATTCATCCTTCTTATACAATTCGTCCTTCATTTTCCTTAAGTTTTCCTCTAGAGTGAGATAGGTGAGATCAGCTTTCTTCTTTCCTGTTCCTAGTTTCAGTTTTAGGTTTTCAAACCTAAGTTCTAGGACACCAGTGTCAAGTTCAAGAACCTGGTTCTTCAACTCAGCATTTTTGCAATCATTCTCATTAGCCCTAGACTCTAGACTTTTGCATTTTGCTTTTAGAATCACATATTCCCTAGACAGATCTTCCTTTTCATTGTTGATTATTTCAGACTCATCAATGAAGTCTAGTAACAACTCAGATAACCTTTCTTTAGACAGAAATTTAATCTTGTCTTTGAGATGAAGAATACTTAGCTCTTGTTCATCATCTGATTCTCCAATAGCCATAAGAGCCTGTTCTTCTTCAGCTTCACCTTCTGAGTCCTCATCTGATGTTTCTCCCCAGGCAGCAACCATAGCCTTTGTTGATCCTTTGTTCCTTTTTGGTTGAACCTGTTCCTTCTTCCTGTTCCTTTGTTCATCCCTTTCTTTCTTCCACTCAATTTCCCATTGAGGGCAGTTCTTGATCATGTGATCAGTCTTACCACACTTGTAGCAACCCTCATTGGTCTGTTTCTCAGGAGCCTTTGGCTTGTTGAAGGTTGTACCTCTTGAAGAACCCTTTCCTCTCATCAGGTACTTTTTGAAATCTCTAGTGATCATAGCCATCTCATCATCCTCCAGATCTGAACCTTCAGCAATTTTGAGAGCTAGACTTCTCTCCTTCTTGGGTGTATCCATCTTCATAGTTTGCCTTATCAGTTCATAAGCAGTAAGGTTTCCAATCACTTCATCCAGCTTGAGGGTAGCAATATTCTTAGATTCTTGAATAGCAGTGATTTTGCTTTCCCATGAAACTGGTAGAACCCTTGTCATGATTTTCTCAACCTTGTCTTCTTCAAGGATAATTCTTCCAAGAGATTTAAGTTCATTTGTCAGTGTAGTGAACCTAGTATACATCTCTTGGATAGTTTCTCCTTCCTTCATAGTAAAATTCTCATATTGAGAATACAGCAATGTTCCTCTCGACCTCTTCACTTGAGGTGTTCCTTCATGAGCCACTTGCAAGGTGTTCCAGATTTCCTTAGCAGTGGTACAACTTTGGATTCTGCTGTACTCATCAGGACCTAGTCCAAACACAAGCCATTTCTTGGCTTTAGCATTTTTTTCCCACTTCCTCAGGTCTTTAACAATACAGTCAGCCCTTGTCTTTGGCACATCAACTCCTTCAGCATTCTTCTTTTTGGTTTCTAGGGGACCATCAGTGAGTATGTCCCAGAGTTCATAGTCTTCCCCTATGATGTGATCTCTCATCTTGTTCTTCCACCAAGAATAGTACTGACCATTGAAAAGTGGAGGCCTAGCAGTGGATCGCCCTTCCTAGTTCCCAGGTGGTGCACTCATGTTGATCTTCTCCTAAGGTGTTAGCCTCTTCAAGGATAACCCGCTCTGATACCAATTGATGTTCTAAACGTTAATACCACACAAGAGGGGGGGTGATTTGTGTGGTACCCAATTTTTAATCTAGAAGAACCTGGTTCTTCTAGGTGTACTTATTACTACTGTTTGCGGAATTAAAAGTACATAAAATAAAGAACACAGAGATTTTTACGTGGAAAACACCTGGCTCAAAAGGTGAAAAAACCACGACCTACTACTCAGTAGGATCTTCCCAGAATTCCACTAAAATCACTAAGCCAAAACAGCATTTACAAAACTCTTGTAAACCTAAGGATTAAACCTAATCCCGTTGTGGCACACAGCCTCAGCTGTTGCGACAACATCAAGTTAACTCTAAATTGAATACTCAAAGTACCTAATACAAATGCTTCTATGAAAGCTGAAAGGTACAAGTTTAAATCACCTACTACAATTGAACTATAATAAAAGAAAGACACAATGGAATTGGTTCTTCTATCTTGTCCAAGTAGCTTTAGGAATGCACACTTGAATCTCACATAAATTGCTTGCAAAATTGCCTCGCTCTTTTGCTCTCAATTTAGTTTAACTTCTGCGTTTGTGCAACGCCTGTAAAAGAAAACAATCATTGTTATTAAATGAGTTAGTAATTTGAGTTTGATTAAGACTCAATTGCTGATCTTCCATCGAAGTTGAGTCCTTGAACAACACAAACTCCGACCCTATCCTTTATCCGGATTGTGTTCTCTTCTTATAAGGAGACTTTCACTCCTTATCCAATATGCAACCTTTTCAATTAGTTCAGGAGATATTGCTGCTTGATCACTGAGAGTTATCTCCTTCACGTGCATCTCACATGTATAGGTTGATAAATATTGTGCCTCACATGATGGACCTGGTCCATGACTGAGTTCATTTGTCATTCTTCAAAACTTCACCTGAACTTGGGCCAACAATGCCCCACGATAACCTAGGCAAGCTGACTGAGCATGCCGGAACTGACGGCCTCTACCGTACTGATACTGGCCCCTCGAAGGAGCACCACTGAAACTACCAGACGCTCGAGGCCTCTTAGCCTCCCTCTCCTCTAGCTCCTAGCGACAAACAGACTCAATCTCACGGGCAATATCCACAACCTCCTTGAAAGTAGCACCTGACACTCTCTCCCTAGTCATGAGAACCCGAAGCTGGTAGGTGAGGCCACCAACAAACCTCATAATCCTCTCTCTCACCGTAGCAACCAGCCAAATAGCATGTCGAGCTAACTCTGAGAACCTCATCTCGTACTAAGTAACAGTTATATCCCCTATCTCAACTGCTCGAACTGCCTACGCAGCTCCTCTCTACGGGACTGTGGAATATACTTCTCCAAAAATAGAGCGGAGAACTCCTACCAAGTAAGAGGTGCCGAACCAACAGGCCTACGCCTCTCATGTGTCTCCCACCAAGTGAAGGCAGCTCCGGTAAACTGAAAGGTCGTGAATGCAAACCCGCTGGTCTTCAAAATACCCGCGGTGCGAAGAATCCTCTGACATCTGTCTAAGAAGCCCTGGGCATCCTCGCCCTCTGCACCAATGAAAGTAGGAGGCTGGAGTCTGCCAAACCTCTCCAATCTACGCTGCTAGTCCTCTGGCATAACTGGGGCTATGTAACCCTGAGCAGCTGCCACCGGCTGGGCTAGCGGTGCTTCAAATGTCTGCAATCCCTGAACCACCTGATCGGGCATGCGGGATTCTGAGAGACTCCCCCTGCCTGAGAAGTGGCTGCGGCAGTAGAGACCGCGACCACCTGAGCAAGACTCGTACATATTGTCAAAATATGGGCCAAAGTCTCCTAAAGACCCGGAATCATAATGGGCACAGCTGGTACCTGAGCTGGTGTTGCTGGAGTGTCCACAACCGGGACCTTCTCCTGAACTGGGGCAGCTGGTGGATCTACAGGTGCTGCCCTCGCTACACTACCTCTACCACGACCGCGACCGCGTCCTCGGCCTCTAGTGGCCACAACTGGTGGTACTGGTGGTCGTCCGCCCTGATCGGTAGCGCCTGTCCTAACCATCTGTGAGAGAATAGAATAACAGAAGTTTAGTACTTGGATAAACAAATTGGCACGACAAGAATTTCAAGAATATGAAGTTTTCCTAAAGGTTCTGCAGCCTCTCGAGGATAAATACAGACGTCTCTGTACCGATCCGCGAGACTCTACTAAACCTGCTCGTGACTCGTGAGACCTATGTAACCTAAGCTTTGATACCAACTTGTCACGACCCAAAACCCGGACCCGGTCGTGATGGCACCTCTCGTGAAGACAAGGCCAGCCAACCATTCCCAATTCGAAGTTAATCAGCTAAACAGCAAGCAAATAGTCTAAAACATGATTTAGTAATACTAAGTAGCAGATAATATCATGACAATGCGGAAGTATAACCCAAACACAGCCCTAATCGAGGTGTCACTAATCATGAGCATCTATAAGTCATAATACAAGTCTGCTAAGTCTGTAAACTGGTACAACTGTCTGAAACAAGATAGGAATAATAAAGGAAGAGAAACACGGGACTGCGGACGCCAGGAAGCTACCTCGTGAACTCCGAATGTCGGCCTGAAGCTGGAAGGATCAGCACTCGGGAGCGGAACCAGCTACGCCTGAATCTGCACACAGGGTGCAGGGAGTAAAGTGAGTACTCCAACTCAGTGAGTAACAAATATAAATAACGACTGAAAGCATGAAAACACGTAAGGCACAAGGCATTCTATAATGAAGCAGTAAAACCATTTAAAAACAGTAAACCAGTTAAGCATATAATTAACAAGCAATTAAGGAAACTAAACACGTAAAGGTTCGCCCCTCGGGCACTGTGTCAACAAAACCGCCCCTCGGGCAATATCTCAGAACAATACCAGCCCCTCGGGCAACATCTCAGAACAATACCTGCCCCTCGGGCTCAATCTCACATCACAATGGGTACCCGCGCTCACTAGGGGTGTGCAGAATCCTGGAGGGGCCCCTTACGGCCCAAGCGCAATATCAAGCCATCTTGTGGCGTCATCACTAGGCCCTCGGCCTCATATCAATCAAGCCACCTCGTGGCGTACATATCTCAGGCCCTCGGCCTCAAATCAATATCAGTGTTTCCTCACAACATAGGCCCCCGGCCTTACTCAGTCAAAAATCCTCACCAGCCACTCAGGCAATAGTAAAATAGTGTTTCTCAGCCCAAACATCATTTAAAATATTATTTAAGTATTAAAACTGAGTAAACATGGCTGAGTATGAAAAACAGTGAAAAACAACATGACTGAGTTCAAGTAATAAGTCAAAACAGTGAGGAAATATCGATAAAAATCCCCGAAGGGTCCAAATAGTTGGCACGAAGACCAAATATGGCATTCATCCAAAATAATGATGATATCAAATATGTTTCAGTCAAATACGCGGTAAAATCATCCATCGGGACGGACCAAGTCACGATCCCAATAGTGCACGGCCCCACGCTCGTCATCAAGCGTGTGCCTCACCTCAATATAGCACTACGATGTGCAAATCCGGGATTTCAAACCCTATGAACATCATTTACAATCATTACTCACCTCGAACCGATCAAATCTCTAGCTTGCGACGCCTTTGCCCCTCGAATCGGCCTCCACTCGCGTCGAATCTATCCAAAATCAGAACGAGGACATCAAAATATGCTAAGGGAACGAAGCCCAAGCGAAAACAATCAATAATTGGCACAAATCCCGAAATTACAAAAACCCGACCCCCGGGCCCACGTCTCGGAATTCAATAATTTTTACATCAGTATATTCCTCATCTCCCCACGAGTTCATACATATCAAAAGTTTAGAAATCCGACCTCAAATGGTCCATCAAATCCTCAATCATAGGTCTCCAATCCTAAACCCTAGCTTTCCCCCAATTTTCACCCTTAATTTCCATAAATTCTAGTTCTAATCCATGAAATAATAGCATAGGAACGAGTTTTAGGTCCAAAATCCTTACCTCAACGAAGTTCCCTTGAAATCCCTCTTCCAAATCGTCCAAAAAGCTCCAAAGTCGAAGTCAAAAATGGTGAAATAACCCAAAATTCGCGAAGGACCCTTTTTATATCTTCTGCCCAGATGTTCCGCATCTGCGGCACAACACCCGCTTCTGCGGTACCACATATGCGGTCTATCCTCCGCTTCTGCGGAAATCACTTAACTCGCTAACAACCGCACCTACGATCAACCTTCCGCAGATGCGGTCCACTTAGCCGCTTCTGCGGTTCCTTCTCCTCAATCCCTTTTTCGCTTCTGCGACCAATCAACCGCACATGCGGCGCCGCACCTGCGGTCCCCAATCCGCAAGTGCGAAAATACCAGAAGCAGCAAATTCAGCAGCTGCAATAAAATCCAAACTTCTCTGTTAGCCATCCGAAATCACCACGAGGCTCCCGGGACCTCCACCAAAAGCACAAACATATCCTAATACCTTATACAAATTTGTTCCAATCATCAAAACACCCCAAAAAACATCAAATCATCCAAAACACATCGGATTCAAGCATAAGTTTCTAAATTCTTCCGAATCTCGCTTTTGATCAAAAACCCAACCAAACCACGTCCGAATAACCTGAAATTTTGCACACACATCCCAAATGACACAATGAAGCTACTGCAACTCTCGGAATTCCATTCCGACCCCTATATCAAAATCTCGCCTACCAACCGGAAATCGCCAAAATATCAACTTCGCCAATTCAAGCCTAAATCTTCTCCGAACCTCCAAAACTCATTCCGATCACACTACTAAGTCACAAATCACCTCACAAAGCTAAACGAACCACCGGAACTCACATCCGAGCCCTCTAACACATAAGTCAACATCCGGTTGATTTTTCCAACCTAAACTCATTCCAAAGAGACTAAGTGTCTCAACTTCACCAAAATCATTCCAGATTCGATCCGACCAACCCGATACTACAAAACACGGGTAAACAAAGCATAAAGAAGCAGAAATGGGAGAAACGGAGCGGTAACTCATGAGACGACTGGCCGGGTCGTCACAGATCTATACGACACAAGCGAAACGAGCAAATGCACAACTTCCATAAATTACTCTATTCGTAGAAATGTTACAGATATGTATATTCTTATTCTCCCATAAGTCTTATTATTCTATCGTCTGTTCATGGGTCTCAGAAAATACGTAAGTTGATAAAGTTTATTTCATGATATTAATCAAAGGCATAATGGTCTTATGACACTCCGAAAGATTTTATTGACGTAATTCTCATGCATTGCATTCATTTATATTGACCCATGACCAGACGGCGTTATATACGCGTATATATATATATATATATATATATATATATATATATATATAAATTAAAAGGTTACGGCGTTATATACACACCACCACCTGATCAGCTGGTATACATTACTGATTCTGCCCATAGTGGCCGAGATGATATGATGGGATGCCCTCAGAGGCTTGATGATGTTATGAACGCATGTACCTATGCACGACACGATATTCATATGCATATGCATGACACTATAAGTATTTCATGATTTACAGAGTTATTCAAACTTACAGGTTGATTCATTTACTCTATATTTCTTCCATGTCTTTTATATACTTATTTATGTGCCTTACATACTCGGTACATAATTTGTACTGACATCCCTTTGCCTGGGGATGATGCGTTTTATGCCCGCAGGTCCCGATAGACAAGTCGAGCGTCCTCCAAGTAGGCTATCAGCTCAGCGAAAGATGTTGGTGCGCTCCATTTGCTCCGGAGTTGCTCGTTTGGTCAGTATGATTTAAACGTGTATTGTTTAGTATGGCGGGGCCCTGTCCCGGCCTTTATGGTATTTTTCTACTCTTAGAGGCTTGTAGACATATGTCATGAACGTAAGAGATTGTATGGCCTTGTCGGTCTATGTTTAGTGTACGAGTGATCATTTTGGTCTTATAGGTCCGTAAGTCTTATGTATAAGTTGGCAATACATGTTTTGTTCTAGCTATCCTATGGTTGTCCTTCCGCCTCATTTACCTGTGATAGCATTATACGAAAAGATACATTACGTTGGTACTTGGTTGAGTAAGGTACCAGGTGCCCGTCGCGGCCCATCAGTTTGGGTCGTGACACTGCACTTTTCTTTTTAGACTTCCATGCAGCCAATGAATCTCCATGTTTCACAATGAATCATGTTACAGATTTTCTTGTGTTTGGAAAAGATGCCTAATCAGCATCACAAAATGCAGTCAAAGTGTTCTTCTTGTTGTTTCTCATCATGATGCCTAATCATGGTTCCCTTTTTACATATTTGACTACCCTTATGGTTGCTTCCCAATGTGAATTCTTTTGATTTTGCATGAATAGGCTAAGTGTCTGAACTGCAAAAGTAATGTCCAGCCTAGTCAAGGTTAGATATAACAACTTGCCAATCGGCCTTTGATACTGTCCCTTGTCTTCTAGTGATTCATCACTGCCTGATCTTGTGACCCCATCTAGTTCATTAGTTGTGAGCTTCCTAGCTTGGCTTAGCTACACTCAATCCCATTTCTGATATCATCTCCAAGCTATACTTTCTTTGGTTCATCATAATCCCCTTGTAAGATCTACATAATTCAATGCCCAAGAAATATTTCAGTTCCCCCAAATCCTTAAGCTTGAAGGAATGGTGAAATTGCTTCTTGGTTTCTTCTATAAGCATCAGATCATTAGCAGTTATTAACATGTTATCCACATATACAAGGATGACCACTATTTTACTGTCTTGTTTCTTTGTAAACAAGGAATAATCTAGAGAACTTTGAACAAATCCTTGATGAATTAGTGCCTCAGTTAACTTGACATTTCACTGCCTGCTTGCTTGCTTCAGCCCATATAGGGATTTGACAAGTCTACACACCTTGCCTTCATTCTCCCCTTGGCTGGCAAATCCCTCATGCAACTTCATGTATATTTCATCATAGAGATCCCGTTGAAGGAAGGCATTATAAACTCTATTTGATGTATATGCCACCCTTCAATTGCTGCAACAGAATTTATTGTCCTCATAGTAACCCTTTTCACAACTAGGAAAAATATTTCATGGTAGTCCAAGCCTTCTTTGTGGCTATACTCCTTGGCTACCAAGCGTGCCTTGAACCTCTCAAGTCTCTATTTTCTTTGTACTTCACCTTGTAAACCCATCCGCAACCTATAAGAGTCTTTCATGCTAGTAGTGCCACTAGCTCCCATATCTTATTATCTTCTAAGGCTTGGATTTCTGCCTTCATGGCTTCAATTCACCTCTTGTCTTTGGATGCTTAATAGAATGTTTTAGGTTCAACAATAGCTGAGAAGCTCCCAAATAACTCTAATAGTCTGGCTTCAGTCCATCATAACACACATAATTGCAAATGGAATAGTTGGTGAGTTGGTTGCTGCATCATGTTCTGAAAGCTCCATGTCTACAAATAGATGTTGTTTTTCTTGTTTCTTATATTTAAAAGGAAACAAGGACTCTTTGAATATAACATCCCTATTCACAAAAAAAACATTGCTTAGTCAAACCATATAACATGTAACTCTTTGTGACTTCTGAATAGCCCATTAAAACTGATGTTGTTGCTCTAGCTGCAAACTTGTAATGAACATTCATCCTCTTTGCAAAGCATAGACAACCAATTGTCCTGACATGTTCAATGTTTGGCTTATTCTTGTGAAAGACTTCAAAAGGACTTTTCCCTGCTAATATACTTGATGGTAACCTGTTAATAACATACATTGATGCTAGTACACAGTGTCCCCAAATTCTCGGAGGTATGTGCCCTTGAAACCTCATTTCCCTTGCTACTTCTAGCACATGCCTGTGCTTTCTTTCAGCAATTTGCATTATGCTGAGGTGTATAAACACATGTCCTCTGATGGATGATTCCATTCGATTAGAAAAACTTACCACATGCCTCATTTATAAATTTTGTCCCATTATCTGTTCTAACAATTTTGATGTCTATTGAACTGAGACTGAACTAGCTTCCAAAAATTTCTTAGTAAAATCGATACATCACTTTTCAGTTTCAACAAGTAAACCCAAGTCATCCATGAATGATCATCAACAATTGTCAAAACCAGTATTGCCATCAAAATTTTGTACAGCATATGGTCCTCATACATTAATATGTATCAAGTGAAACACATCTTCAACTTTGTTACTACTTGTACTAAATGGTAGCCTACAGTGTCTAGCTAAAGGACACACATTACAATTGTCTATCTTCTTTTTACAGTCATCATAGGCTAATGAAAAAAGATGCTTCAATATTCCTATTGAAGCATGTCTAAGCATTCTGTGCCAAACTCAAATGTCTAAGTCTGCCTTCTTTGCAACCAAACCTTGAAGTATTCCTTTATTATTCCTAGCAGTAGTTTGTGGTAATAGATAAAGGCATCTCCTTTCTTTACCAATCGCCTTCACCTTCCCACTGCAAAGGTCCTGAAGTAGTTAAAAGTCAGGGTAAAAAGCTGCACAGTAATTTAACTCCTTTGTGATCTTAGAAACTGACAACAAATTACACTTGAACTCAAGTAAGTATAACACATTATCAATTCTTCTTGTTTTGCTACATTACATGATCCCATATGAGTCACATTTGATAACTCTCCATCAGGCAAGTGTACTTTCTTTGAATGTATTCCAGCAACTTCCAATTTTTTTTCTAATATGTCCAAATTAGAAGTCGTGCGATTTGTAGCCCCAGTGTATATAATCCGCTCATGATTATTATCATCAACAAAGATAGAATTAATACTACCTGCCGTATTAGCTGAAGCTTTTGGCATATTCTCCTTATTGAGCAACCTTAGTATCTAGTTGTACTGTTCTGCAGTGAAATGAGGAATTTGAGGAACCTTGAAAGCATCCAGGTTCACTCTTCTTCCTGCTACAGCCTGTGGCTCGGATTCCCCTGCCATTGCATTGTGAGCTGTATTGCCTCCAAATTTCTTTTGGAACTTTAAGTCATCAAGGTAACCAATCAAGCTGTAGCATCCTTCTCTAGTATGCCCTTTCATTTTGCAATAATCACAGTACAGACAATAATTCTTCTTAGGCTTCTGAGTATTGAATCCTTTTGTAGTTAACAGGGTTGTCATCTCAGCATTGTCACCAGGAACCATTGAATTTGCCATACTTCTTTGGCTTTCTCTTTCCATCAGCATAGAGTAGGCTTTATTCATAGTTGGGAGTGGATCCATCATCATCATCTGCTCATGTGCCTATTCATATGCCTCATTGAGTCCCAGGAGGAACTTTAATAGCTTCTGCCTATGCATAAAAACCTCATATTCACTTGACTCTAGACAATTACAACCAGGAGCGGATGCCACACAATCAAATTCAGCCCAAAGTTCATGCAAGAAATCAGTTGCAATTGGGCTTGTTCCTTGATTTGCACTGGCTATAACTCTATGTAACTTGAGGATTCTAAAGCCATTGACCTTATCAAATCTCTCCTTCAAATCCTTCCAAATAGCATATGCCTTTGAAGAATATACGATTCCACTCAACAAATCACTCGATACACCACGAGAGAACAATCGCGTTGCATCTCTTTCGCAGACCTGTCAAATTTGTACCGTAATCTTCCTTCTTACAGGAGCCTTCAATGAATCCTATTTTGTTGCGACGTAATATCGCGATACGCATTGCCCTGCTCTATACAGAGTAATTTTCTGATCCTGTCAATTGCAGTGAGATTAAGACAGCTCTTGAATTGTCTGTTGAATGTAGAAATAGAGGATGAGCGTGACTTAGATCATCTCCTGAATTGTCTGTTGAATGTAGAAATAGAGGATGATTGTGACTTAGATTTTATTGCGACGTACTATCAACAGTCGCCATTGTATGATTTCTTCAATTTGTGCCCTAGAATTGCAGAAATGAAGATAAACTACATAATTAAAGTGGATTGCGAAAATTAAGTTGAGATCGATGAGCTTAGGTCCATATTAATGGCCTCTCTGCTCTGATACCATGAACAAAACTGAGATACACAACCATGCAAGCTGAGTTCCGAGCTTCAGTAATGGAGGAAAATTAATAGAGAAAGGAGACGAGTGAGAGAGAATCAACTACTTCTCAATTTTTGACTAAGAGAAATCTGTACAATATACACCTATTTATACAAAAACTAAAACATCTACTAACTATCTAACTAACACTCATTACTTATCTAACAACCTTCTAACAATAATTAGATATTCCTTTTTAACCGTCTAACTAACTAACGCACATAATTGTCACGTGCTCACTACTTAGCTGCCTCAATAATACTCATTTTAATTGGTGTATAGTTTTTATGGATTTGAATAATGATTTGGAATGAGTAATTATGATAAGGACAAAAGAGGAAATATAAATTATTTTTCTCTTGATATGCGACAAGTGACAAGTAAAAATGAAAATTTATTTTCAGAATACTTGACAACTAAAAGTGAATGGAGGAAGTAATTTAGGACAGATATTCTTAGTAATGTGGACAAGTAATATGGGATGGAGGGAGTTTAAACTTATTACTTTTACAGATTTCTGCTCAATTATTCACTCTGATGCAGATGAGCAATGCTGCTTTGGGAACTTCTTTGTGGTGTAACAACATTCATACTGTTTGTTCTTTCATTCAGTGAGAGGAGGACTATATGAAGTTTGTATATAGTTTATGACTTACATTTGAATCACTTTCCAGGTTTCTATTCTTATTTAATTTTATGATTTAAGCATTATAGTCATCAAGATTTATATGGAGTCGTATGCTCTATTTAATCTCATCATTGAATATGATATTAAGAAAGTTTAGATAACAACAATGTATCTGAGTATTCTGAGCAAGCTAATATATATTGTGACAAATATACCTCGAACTAAATGAAGAAGCAAGAATCACTAAATATCTCAACTTTCTCTTCCTTTTTTCTTCAACTTATTACTTTGTTTCTTTACACAATTTATAATCATAGGCGATATTGAGCACTTCCGCGCAAGAATACTTCTATTCTCATAAACATGAAAATCAAGTGTCTGATCCAAACAAAGCCTTGATGACGCCAAAGAAATCATGTTTGTAACCATCTGCATGGAAATGCTGTAGCGGGATGATCTTAGTGTACAAATAGAAGGCCCAACATGCAATTGCAGGCCCAACCCAAAATATCCAATGTCCATACCAGAGATGGCCTCCTCTAACAAGAGCTGCTCCGAAACACCTCGCTGGATTCATCCCGGCTCCGGCATACCCTTTTTTTCCAGTGACCGTGGTCGAGATGAACACAAGTAGGCCTAACACGAGCCCAATGATGGACATGACAGTGACAAGCCCTAGTGACTTGGCTTGACGATGATCATAGGCCATCCAAACTGAAGCAAATAAAAATACAAATGTGCAAAAGATCTCTAGCCGAAAGGCTTGGGCCGTCTCTATGCCCACAGTAATTGGGCCATTTGGGCCTGATGATATTACTGTGAGAGTGCAACCACCAAGTGAGAAAGTTTGTTCAATACTACTGCTGACCACTGCTTTGAGCGCTAGTGCACCTAAAGCCGCGCCGATACACTGTGCCACAATGTAAATTATGGCTCTTGACATTGAGATAATTCCGACAAGTGCGGCGGAGCAGGAGATGACCGGATTGAGATGGCCTCCGGACACCGGGAACACGGCAAGGAGTAGAATTGTGATCGTAATTGCAGCGAGAATTGACATGATTAAATTTGGCATTTTAACATCACTTTCGAGGGTAGAAATAACTATAGTGTCCAACATGAAAACTAGAACTGCCGTGCCCAGAAGCTCTCCCACTGATGCTCGCCATACCTATAATCAATTTAAAAAGATAAAAAGCAATTAAACTGTTAATAAAATATACTACTGGATATACCATTGTCACGTTTAACTTCTCCATAGGTACGCAGAGTTAAACTCTAGCTACTTCATCTATGGTAAGACATAAATTCTAAATTTAGCACTTATTACTACTCCCTCCATCCCATTTTAATTGTTGCTTTAACTCAAAGAAACTGTCCCAAAATAATTATTACTTCTTAGAAATTCAAGGTTAAATTTGTTAATTGTTTTCAACTATACCCTTAATATTAATGATGTTTTTTTTTTTTTTTTTGGTGCTGCTCCATTCTCAAAAGGCATATAGCATTTAATAGGGATAACTTAGTAAACTATATCTTGTATTATTTTTTTTTTTAATTAGTGAACATGAAAAGAGCTAAAACTTATGTTGCGGGGACTCTCCAAAATGCTGATGCACCCGTGTCGGATCCTCCGAAAATACACTACTTTTGGAGGATCCGACACGTATCCGGCGACATTTTCGGAGAGTCGGAGTAACATAGGCTAAAACCACACTTAAAATGAGATAGAGGGAGTACAAGACATCTCTGAGTTAGTGGAGATTGTGAAATTCACGTCTATGAAACTTATGATTCATGAATCAAGATATTTAAGTGTTATTAGAGCTATGCACATATAGTATTACATTTTCATTTTAGTAATCTTTGGAAAGGTTGAGCTAAAGATAAAATATATATACTGACATCCGGAGAAAAGAAGTCAGGCAATCCCAGCCTTTGCGACAGTGTAAGAGGAGCTTTCTTCTTGTTTTCTTCATCAATCCTGCAAAAATGGAGTATACAATAGTAGATTATTATAAGGACAAAAGAAAGAGATAGAAAAAACAAGAAGACAAGATGTTCAGACTTGGGAATTGGGAAAAGAAGGGCCGGACACTTGCTTTGGTATAGAGGAGAATTGGGTTTCTTCATCACCCAAAGCATCTCTAGTAGTGGCAGCCATATCAGACAGAAGAATTTTCTTTAGCTTTTAATGCCTTTATCCTAAACCGTGTGTGCATGGTGGGGTGTTATATATAGCACTACTACTGAGTAACGATTTGTTTTCTTTTTTCCCTCTTTGGCAATCTTTAAATGAAATTTTTGTGAGTCAAGCAAAGATTTCTCAACCATACGCATCACATGTTACAGTTTTTTAATCAACTATTACTATAAAGTAGTACGTATTTTGAAAGCATTCCTGATACGATTGGTTAGATTTGCAAATACATTATCTTTTTAACATGTTAATAAATGATAGAAATGATCGCCAGCATTATATATGCAAAAATGAAATTTGTATTTTCTAATTAGTTGTGTATTGACAGTGCATCAGTTGGATATATCTCTCATCATAATGAGGATCAAACTAGCTATATTCTTCTACGCATAATTGCAAGATTCGGGATTTGCAAGCTGGCTCCATGATTTGTCGTTTGCTATTAAAGCTCCATTGTGTGTGGAAGTAATTAATGAAGCCATGGTTAATCAAGTTGATAGAATTTAAGGGTCCACCAAACTATATATAAAATTAGGTTCTCTATTAGTTTCCACAGAACGCACGCACACTGCAGTAAGAAAGTGAACATAGAGGAATTTACGTGGAAAATTCCCAGCTCAACGGGATTAAAAACCACGACCTACCCTTGTAGGATTTCAACTTCACTACTGAGCAACTTTAGATTACAACTTATGTAACCTAGGAATTAACCTCTTAATCCCTCACTAACTTGTAACACTCTATTACAAGCCACTTTGTAATAACTCTATTACAAAGACTTTACAACTCGACTAACTCTAGCCAAGACACAAACACAAGGGTTTATGATTTACAAAGGATTTCTTACACAATGCTTCTTAGTAAGCTAGTAGGAATTACAAGTAAGAGCTTTTACAAAGTTGCAACTCAACTAAGGACATACAATAACTTGATATGGGGAACTGGTCCGTAGCAGTGTTGTTCTTTGTTCTTGATGCACTTGAGAATCGTTTGCTCGATGATCAATCACAGTGAGTGTGCTTGAGTAAATTCTCTAAGTGTTCAAGCGATTTGTTTTTACCTTCCTTGATGTTAATAATACATTTGTGACATCACTTAGAATGATGTAAGCAAGTTAGGTAAAAGGCATTTTCCATAAAGTTGGCTGCTGCACTATTTCTGTATTGTAGCGTGTGCAGGCAGCAACTTTACAACTGGGGCAGTTGACTTGTGCAGTTTCCTCAGGAACTGATATCGATCTGTTCCCTCTGTTGTTCCTTTGACTCTGAAGAGTTGAACTATGTCGCAACTGGAGACTTGTTGATCTTTAAGTTCTTTGAGGATATGTATCAGGTTCCTTATCTGGTTCTTAACAGTAAGTTTGTTAGATCATGAATCCATAACAGGGATACATATATAACCTATCAATTTTCCCCTTTTTATGATGACAAACTTATAATTCAAGCTCCCCCTAAGAACCAGAATGGCATTGGCATTTCCTCTATTCCCCTGAATCTATTTCTCATCCTATTCCCCCTGAATTATCTTTCTTTCTTTTGGCATCATAAAAAGATCAGTAATAGGCTTTTAAGCAAAAAAAAAAGTCTACCGTTGAGTTAACTCATGCCACTTACGTGCACACAACATGACTAAAAATAGAGCATAAAAGCAAGGCATAGACAGCAAAAAGGGAAAAGCTTCTATTAAACAATTTGGATTTTAAAACAGGGAGCAGAGTCAATGTTGCTAACAACCATCCACAATTCAGAACAACAAAAAGAAATACCACACACATCATTAGAAACTAATCATAAGAGACCAACACTTAATACTTGACACTGAGGGGACACTGTCTAGGGAGCACTGGAAGGAGAGGGCTTAGAGGCAGAGGCAAAGGCTTGGAGGACTAGATACATTCGAGCATTCGGCGACATTTGCTCATTGAGCAGTCTCTCTTTCAGGTCCTCCACCTGTTTCTTGAGCTCAGCATTCTCCTTGGTCAGACGGGCAACCTCTTCACATTGAGAGATAGTGCAACCAGGTGCCTCCTAAAGCTGACTCAAGTGACTCTCAAGAATAGCATTCCTTGCTTTCAACTGCCTTATCTCAGCAGTGGCATTATTCTGAGCGTTGATCAACTGAGAAATGGTAGAAGTGCTTCCAACTCCTCCAGCCCTATCAATGCACTCACATTCTTCGAGGGTGGACTTGGAGAAAGTTTGCTTCTTAGTTCCCACTTTAGCTTGTACTAGAGGAACCTTTAAGTACTCAAAAACCTAGGTGATAAGGAACCCATAATGCAGCCCATGAATACCATCTTTGAAATATACAACTTTCTGCATGTGCTCTATCATGATTCCAGGCAAATTAGTGGTAGTGTAGTTGTCCAGTGCTTCTATGAGGAACAGGTCTGCACGAGAAGTAATGGATCTTCTCTCAGCACGAGGGAGCAAGACCTTGTTCACCATCTCAAATAGCAATTGGTACACTGGAGGGAGAGCCTTCTTCTATACCCGTTCCCCTTGATGAACTGCTCTGTCCTTCAGGATAGCATTTCTGAAGTTTTGAGAACAAGTTTCGTGAACAGTAGACAATCCTTCAGCAGGCACACCCAGAATAAACCCCAACAAGGCAGAGTCCATTACCATATCAACTCCATTCACCAGTACGCAAATGTGATCATCCTCAACTTTGAAGAAGTCGGCATAGAAACTTTGTACTTCCTCCTCATACACTTTTGGAGCATCACTTGTGAACAAATGTGTCCACTGTTGAAACTCACAAATTTCAACCAACTGTCGCATTCCAGCCTCCTCCAAAATGTGAGGGGCAAATGTGCGGCCCTATAACACTTTTTGATTCCTCAATTTCTTTTTCCCAGCACTCTAGGGATCATCAACGTTTGCCTTCTTAGAGGAACCAGGTTCCTCATCAGCATCAGCTTTTCTTTTAACAGACTTGCGAACATTCTTCCCTTTTTCATCAGACATCACAGACTTTTCACCCAATTCTTCCATCACCTATGCACCAGACTGTTCCACCACTTTATCACCAGATTCCTTCACTGCATTTTCACTAGAGACAACATCATCAACTGTCACGACCCCGGTTTACCCTCCCTGAACCATCGTGACGGCACCTAGTCTCTACGACTAGGTAAGCCTAAAACGCGGAAAATAAACCAAATTTGCGGAAGAAAAATAGGTTAAAAGAGAGGTAGAGTAAATAAACAACGTTTAAGAGTGCCGCCTGACATACACAACGTTAATCTCTCAAAAACTAATACATGAATCCAAGACCCGGAAACCCATGAATCACAAGCTAAGAAATACTACATAGTTCTAACTCCAGAATGTCTAACAAGAACTGAAATACAGAAGAGCTAATACTAAACAGCAAGAATTGAAAGAGACTCCTCGGTCTGCGGACGCGGCAGATATACCTCGAAGTCGCTATAGTACTCGCCTCGCCTCAGGGGTGGTAGGACTGAGTTGAAGTACCTGGATCTGCACATGAAAAACATGCGCAGGAAGGGCATGAGTACACCACAGCGGTACTCAGTAAGTGCCAAGCCTAACCTCGGTTGGGTAGTGACGAGGAAGGTCAGGGGCCTACTGAGATTAAATAGAATGTAAAAACTTAACAGCGTAGATAAGAACAGTATAAATAAATGCAGCAGTGAAAGTATCACAGGACGTAGAGAATAACAACAACTGAAACAGAAACAAGAATCATGGAAAAACCAATACAGCTCAACACAGAAGACAGTCGGGGAATCTCCCAGGATACCGTCCTGTAGTTCCCAAATGTAAATATCCAGTGGATCTCCCAGGTGCAATCCCATAGTCCAACTCATAAATGCGTGGGGATCTACCGAAATACAACATCCGTAATCCCAAATATAAATACTCAGTACTAGGGTATCTACCGGGTGCAATCCCGTAGTTCCAATGTAAAAGTGCAAGGGGATCTCCCCGAATGCAATTCCGTAGTCCCAAAGTAAACATACAGGGGAGCTCCCGGGATACCGTCCCGTAGTCCCAAAGTAAATACACAAAAGCAACAAGAACTCAATTCAATCAATTTCATTCTAAGGTAAAGTAGATAATTCTAGTCTAGCATGCTTCACGTAATAAAAATAAGGCATTTAAGGCAAATAGAGCAATTTAGTCAAGTAGACGTGCTTCTCTAGACTAATAGCAGGCTTAATTCCCAAATAGTGTAAGCAAGAAAAAAAAAGAACACAATTCAAGGCTATTTTTTTATGAAAGGAACCGGATTTCAAACAACTAGCACAAGTACGCGCTCGTCACCTCACGTACAAGGAATTTCAATTATCACAATATCAATCCTAAGGGGAAAGGTCCCCCACACAAGGTTAGACAAGCCACTTACCTCGAACCGGCTCAATTGTCAACCCGAAATCACGTTCTTGCCACGAGTATCCGACTCCAAATGGCCAAAATCTATTCAATTCAATTTCATAATGTAAATAACACTTCAAGTAACTGATTCTACAATTAAGTTCTAAGCTAATATGCGAAATTAGGTAAAATGACCAAAATGCCCCCAGAGCCCACGTCTCAGAATCAGGTAAAATTTATATTTCTAGAATCCTCACACTCTCACGAGTTCATGCATACCAAGATTACCAAAATTGGACCTCAAATGGTCCATCAATTCTTCAATCAAAGGTCTCCAATACTAAGCCCTAGTTTCCCCAAATTTTCACCCTTAATTTCCAAAATTTCTAGCTCTAGTCCGTGAAATAATAGCATAGGAACGAGTTTTAAGTCCAAATTCCTTACCTCAATGAAGTCCCCTTGAAATCCTTCTTTCAAATCGCCCAAAAAGCTCCAAAGCCGAGATAAAAATGGTGAAATAGCTCAAAATTCGCGAAGGGCACAATTTATATTTTCTGTCCAGGCATTCTCGCATCTGCGACCCAATAACCGCTTCTGCGGTACCGCATATGCGGCCACATAACCGCTTCTGCGGTTCTTCACTTAAGGGACCAAAAATCACACCTGCGCTCAGCTTTCCGAACCTGCGGCTTCACAGGTGCGTTCCCACAACCGCATCTGCGGTTCCTGACAATTCCTCAATAATCCGCTTCTGCGTCTCCCTTTCCGCATGTGCGGCATCGCACATGCGGTCCCCTAACCGCAGGTGCGGAAATACCAGAAGCAGCAAGGTTCAGCAGCTGCACACATTCCTCAAACTCCCCGTCAACCAACCGAAATTATCCTGAGGCCCCCGGGACCTCAACCAAAGGCACCAACAAGTCTAATACCACTGTCCAAACTTGTACCAATCCTTAAAACACCTAAAACAACATCGAAACCTCAAATTAACCATGGATTCAAGCCTAAGAATTCCAAATTTTCCAAAATACACTTTTGATCAAAAAGTCTATCAAATCTCGCCCGGATGACCTGAAATTTTGCACACACGTCACATTCAACACTACGGAGCTACTCCAATTTTCGGAATTTCATTCCGACCCCCGGATCAAAATCTCACTATCGAACGGAGACTTCAAAAATCCATCTTTCGGCATTTCAAGCCTAAATTAGCTACGGACCTCCAAAACACAATCCGAACACGCCCCTAAGCCCGAAATCACTTAACGGAGCTAACGGAACTATCGAATTTCCATTCGGAGGCCGTATTCACACTGTTCCGACTACGGTCAAATTTCCAAGACTTATAAGCTCTCATTTAGGGACTAAGTGTCCCAAAACTCTCCGAAATTCAAAACCGAATATCCCGGAAATTCAAAAATAGCACAAATAAACAAGGGAAAAGCAGAAATAGGGGATCGGGGCGTAAATTCTAAAAATTACCGGCCGCGTCGTTACATCCTCCCACACTTAAACATTCGTTCGTCCTCGAACGAGCATAGAGACATACCTGAAGTAGTGAAAAGATGAGGGTACCGGCTGCGCATATCCTGCTCGGTCTCCCAGGTCGCCTCCTCGACCGGCTGACCCCGCCACTAAACCTTCACTGATGCAATGTTCCTTGACCTCAGCTTCCTAACCTGCCTGTCCAATATTGCCACTGGCTCCTCAACATAAAATGGATCCTTTTCCAACTGGACTGAGCTGAAATCCAACACGTGCGACAGATCACCGTGATACCTCCGGAGCATCGAGACATGAAATAACGGATGAACTCCTGCCAAGCTGGGAGGTAAGGCAAGCTCGTAAGCAACCTCCCAAACACGCCTCAATATCTCAAAAGGGCCAATAAACCTTGGACTCAATTTCCCCTTCTTCCCAAATCTCATAACGCCCTTCATAGGCGAAACCCGAAGCTGAACCCGCTCTCCAACCATGTAGGAAACATCACGAACCTTCCGGTCCGCGTAACTCTTCTGTCTGGACTGGGCTGTACGGAGTCTATCCTGAATCACCTTGACTCTCTCCAAAGCATCCTGAACCAAGTCTGTGCTCAATAATCTAGCCTCACCTGGCTCGAACCAACCCAGCGGAGATCTACATCGCCTACCATATAAGGCCTCGTACCGTGCCATCTGAATACTGGACTGGTAGCTGTTGTTGTAGGCAAACTCCGCCAATGGCAAGAACTGATCCCAAGAACCTCCAAACTCAATCACACACGCACGGAGCATATCCTCAAGAATCTGAATAGTGTGCTCGGACTGTCCGTCCGTCTGAGGGTGAAATGTTGTGCTCAACTCCACCAGAGTACCTAACTCCTGTTGTACGGCTCTCCAGAATCGCGATGTGAACTGAGTACCTCTGTCTGAAATGATGGAAACTGGAATACCATGCAGACGGACAATCTCCCGGATATAAATCTCCGCCAACTGCTCCGAAGAATATGTAGTACACACAGGGATGAAATGCGCGGACTTGGTCAGCCGATCCACAATAACCCAAATGGCACTTCCTCAAAGTCCGTGGGAGCCCAGATACGAAGTCCATGGTGATATGCTCCCGCTTCCACTCCGGAATCTCTATCTGCTGAAGCAATCCACCCGGTCTCTGGTGCTCATACTTCACCTACTGATAATTAAGGCACCGAGCTACAAACCCAACTATATCTTTCTTCATCCGCCTCCACCAGTAGTGCTGCCTCAAATCTTGATACATCTTCGCGGCACCCGGATGAATGGAATACCGCGAACTATGGGCCTCCTCTAGAATCAACTCCCGAAGCCCATCAACATTGGGTACACAAACTCGACCCTGCATCCTCAATACTCCGTCATCACCAATAGTCACATCTCGAGCATCGCAATGCCACACTTTGTCCTTGAGGACAAGCAAATGAGGGTCATCAACTGACGCTCCCGGATACGATCAAACAAGGAAAACCGAGAGACCACGCAAACTAGAACCCGACTGGGCTTCGAAAGACCCAATCTCACAAACTGGCTGGCTAAGGCCTGAACATCCATCGCCATAGGCCTCTCCGCTGCTGGCAAATAAGCCAAACTCCCCAAACTCTCTACCCGGTGGCTCAAAGCATCGGCCACCACATTGGCCTTGCCCGGGTGATACAAGATAGTGATGTCATAATCCTTCAGTAGCTCTAGACATCTCCTCTAACACAAATTAAGGTCCTTCTGCTTGAACAGATGCTGCAAACTTCGGTGATCAGTATATATCTCACAAGGCACGCCGTACAAATAATGGTGCCAGATCTTCAAGGCGTGAACAATGGCAGCTAACTCAAGATCATGAACAGGATAATTCTTCTAATGTATCTTCAACTATCTGGACGCGTAGGCAATCACCCTACCGTCCTGCATCAATACAGCTCCAATGCCAACTCTCGAGGCATCACAATAGACAGTATAAGATCCCGAACCGGTAGACAATATTAAAACTGGGGCTGTAGTCAAAGCTGTCTTGAGCTTCTGAAAGCTCTCCTCGCACTCTTCCGTCCACTGGAACGGAGCACCCTTCTGGGCCAGTCTGGTCATAGGTGCTGCAATATATGAAAGCCTCTGAACAAATCGACGGTAATAACCCGCCAAGCCAAGAAAACTGCGGATCTCTGTAGCAGAGGATGGTCTGGGCCAACTCTGCACGGCCTCTACTTTCTTCGGATCCACGTGAATACCCTCTCTCGAGACCACGTGACCCAAGAACGCCACGGAATCCAACCATAACTCACATTTCGAGAACTTAGCATACAGTTTCTTTTCTCTCAAGGCCTGGAGCACTGTCCTCAGGTGCTGCTCATGATCCTCCTAACTCCGGGAGTATACCAGGATGTCATCAATAAAAACAATCACGAAGGAATCAAGATATGGCCGAAAAACACTGTGCATCAGGTGCATGAAGGCTGCTGGGGCATTAGTCAGCCCAAATGACATAACAATGAACTCGTAATGACCATACCGAGTCCTGAAGCCAGTCTTCGGGATATCTAGCTCCCAAATATTCAACTGATGATAGCCTGAAAGGAAGTCAATCATAGAAAACACGCAAGCACCCTGTAGCGGATCAAACAGGTCATCAATACGAGGCAAAGGATAACGGTTCTTCACTGTCACCTTGTTCAACTGGCGATAATCAATACACATATGCATAGAACCATCCTTCTTCTTCACAAATAAGATAGGAGCACCCCATGGTGATACACTAGGCCGAATGAAACCCTTATCAAGTAATTCTTGCAACTGCTCCTTCAACTCCTTCAACTCGGGAGGAGCCATACGGTACGGAGGGATAGAAATGGGGTGAGTGCCCGGTAACAGATCAATGCCAAAATCAATGTCTCTATCGGGCAGCATGCCCGGAAGATCAGCTGGAAACACATCAGGGAAATCCCGTACTACTAGGACTGAATCAACAGAAGGAGTATCCATACTGGCATCTCTCACATATGCTAGATACGCATCACAACCTTTCTCAACCATACGCTGAGCCTTAAGGAAAGAAATAACTCTACTGGGAGTGTGACCTAAAGCACCCCTCCACTCAACACGCGGTATACCTGGCATGGCCAGTGTCACAGTTTTGGCGTGACAATCAAGAATAGCATAATGGGGCGACAACCAGTCCATGCCCAAGATAATATCAAAATCAACCATGCTGAGCAATAATAAATTGGCTCTTGTCTCAAAACCACCAAGAACAACCAAACATGACCGATAAACGCGGTCCACAACAAGAGAATCTCCCACAGGAGTAGAAACATAAATTAGGGAACTCAAAGAATCCCGAGATACACCCAAATGCGGAGCAAAATAAGAAGACACATAAGAATAAGTGGATCCTGGATCGAATAGAACCAATGCATCTCTGTGACAGACCAAGATAGTACCTGTGATGACAGAATCAGAGGCGACAACCTCAATACGGGAAGGAAGAGCATAGTATATGGCCCGGCCTCCCCCTCGAGGGCGGCCTCTACCACCCTGACCTCCACCTCTAGTTGGCTGGGCCGGTGGGGTGGCAACTGGGGCTGGGACCATAGCCTGAGAACTCTGCGGGGCATGTTGTGGCAGAGAAGTCTGTGGAGGTGCACCCCTCCTAAGTCTGGGGCATTCCCTCACCATATGGCGTGTGTCACCACACTCAAAACAAGCTCTGGGAGGACGTGGCGGCTGTGACTGGCTCGGGCCAGGTCTGCTGGACTGACCACTGGAAGCACCCCGTGCAGGAGGCGCACTAGATACTGGAGGTGCATAATAAGGCTCCTGAGGCCTAGGTGGGGCTGGAATACCACTGGCTGCTAGAAGAACTGAATGAGCGGGGCAACTCATATGACCCCTACCATGACGACCTGCAGCTGGGGCACGAGCACCAGAATAATGGCCCGACTCTCGAGACCTCTTGGCCTCCCTCTTCTCTCTGTCCCTAACATGCATACCCTCAATCCTCCTAGCAATGCTCACCACCTGCTGATAAGATATATCCATCTCTAACTCATGAGCCATGCTAGATCTGATGTTGGAAATAAGCCCCTCAATAAACCGGCGAACCTTCTTGCGAACCGTAGAGACCAAAGCGGGTGCATGTCTAGCCAAGTCAGTGTAATGGACAACATACTCCGAGATAGTCATAGTACCCTGGCGAAAATGCTCAAACTCCGCGCGCCAGACGTCCCTAAGACTCTGGGAGACATACTCCCTCGTGAACATATCTGAAAACTGAGCCCAAGTCAGGGAAGTTGCCTCATCCGGACTGTCTAACTCATAAGCACGCCACCACTGATAGGCGGCTCCTCGAAGCTGGAAGGTAATGAAAGAAACCCCGCTCGATCCTGATATGCCCATAGTACGGAGGATACGGTAGCACTTCTCAAGAAATCCAAGGGCATCCTTTGAGGCTAGTCCGCTAAAAGTTGGAGGCTGATACTTCTTGAACCTCTCAAGCCTCTTCTGCTCCTCCGCTGAAGCTACTGCCCTCTCCTCGGGCTGAGCTGGGGCTACCGGCTGTACAAGAATAGCCTCTGGAACCTGATCAATATGCACTCGCTGCTCAGGAGTGCGGGCGGCGGGAGTCTGTGCTCCTCCCCCGGCCTGGAAGTGCTGGAGTAGTAGTGGCAGACGCATCAGGTGTCTAGACTCCGGCTGGTACTGCTGGTGGCACCTCGGTGGCAGCTCGCGCGGGTGCTCTGGCTGCACCACGAGCGCGTCCTCGGCCTCTACCCCGGCCCTGACCTCTAACGGCTCTAGTATGGGGTGCGGGTGCCTGATCATCTCGAGTAGCACGTGTCCTCACCATCTGTGAGAGAATAGAAGACAGAAGTTTAGAATTGTGATATCAAAAATCTCGCACGACAAGGAAATCAAATGAAGCGGAATTTTCCTAACAGTTACATAGCCTCTCGGAGATAAGTACAGACGTCTCCGTACCGATCAGCGAGACTCTAATAAACCGACTTGTGATTCATGACTCCTATGAACCTAGAGCTCTGATACCAACTTGTCACGACCCCGGTTCACCCTCCGTGAACCATCGAGACGGCACCTAGTCTCTACGACTAGGTAAGCCTAAATGCGGAAAATAAACCAAATTTGCGGAAGAAAAATAGGTTAAAATAGAGGTATAGTAAATAAACAACGTTTAAGAGTGCGCCTGACATACACAACGTTAATCTCTCAAAAACTAATACATGAATCCAAGACCGGGAAACTCATGAATCACAAGATAAGAAATACTACATAGTTCTAACTCCAGAATGTCTAACAAGAACTGAAATACAGAAGGGCTAATACTAAACAACAAGAATAGAAAGAGACTCCTCGGTCTGCGGACACGGCAGATATACCTCGAAGTCGCTATAGCTGTCGCCTCGTTTCAGGGTGGTAGGACTGAGCCGAATTACCTCGATCTGCACATGAAAAACATGCGCAGGAAGGGCATGAGTACACCACAGCGGTACTCAGTAAGTGCCAAGCCTAACCTTGGTTGGGTAGTGACGAGGAAGGTCAGGGCCCTACTGAGATTAAATAGAATGTAAAAACTTAACAACGTAGATAAGAAAACTATAAATAAGTGCAGCAGTGAAAGTATCACAGGACGTAGAGAATAACAACAACTGCAGCAGAAACAAGAATCATGGAAAAACCAATACAGCTCAACATAGAAGACAATCGGGGAATCTCTCAGGATACCGTCCTGTAGTTCCCAAATGTAAATATCCAGTGGATCTCCCGGGTGCAGTCCCGTAGTCCAACTCATAAATGCGCAGGGATCTACCGGAATACCACATCCGTAGTCCCAAATATAAATAGTCAGTACTGGGGAATCTACCGGGTGCAATCCCGTAGTTCCAATGTAAAAGTGCAGGGGGATCTCCTGGAATGCAATTCCGTAGTCCCAAAGTAATCATACAGGGGAGCTCCCGGGATACCGTCCCGTAGTCCCAAAGTAAATACACAGAAACAACAAGAACTCAATTCAATCAATTTCATACCAAGGTAAAGCAGATAATTCTAGTCTAGCATGCTTCTGGTAATACAAATAACGCAGTTAAGGCAAATAGAGCAATTTAGTCAAGTAGACGTGCTTCTCTAGACTAACAGCAGGCTTAATT
>NW_017672469.1:54296-92218 GCF_001879085.1 Nicotiana attenuata
CGGATTACAACCCTGAAATAACCCGGACAACAGAAATGACAACAAATAAACCACCAAAACTCCAAAGATGGAGCGTCTTTCCAATTACCAAGCATGACGTCTTAGCCACTGAATTTCACACCAAGATTGCTGTAATTTTCACAAGTCTTCATCACGTTGTTCTGAGCAAACTGCTTCTGGGTTTCTTCTGCCGGCTCATTCTCACGATCAATCATACCCACCATATGCGTCTCATTGTGCACAAGAGATGGATCTTGGCCAGTGTTTGTTGCATCTGGATTTTGCACGACGAAGTCGCCTGCATCAATAAACTTTTGAATTGCATTAATAGCTCAAAATTCGCGAAGGGCACAATTTATATTTTCTGTCCAGGCATTCTCGCATCTGCGACCCAATAACCGCTTCTGCGGTACCGCATATGCGGCCACATAATCGCTTCTGCGGTTCTTCACTTAAGGGACAAAAAATCACACCTGCGCTCAGCTTTCCGCACCTGCGGCTTCGCAGGTGCGGTCCCACAACCGTATCTGCGGTTCCTGACAATTCCTCAATAATCCGCTTCTGCGTCTCCCTTTCCGCATGTGCGGCATCGCACCTGCGGTCCCCAAACCGCAGGTGCGGAAATACCAGAAGCAGCAAAGTTCAGCAGCTGCACACATTCCTCAAACTCCCCGTCAACCATCCAAAATCATCACGAGGCCCCCGGGACCTCAACCAAAGGCACCAACAAGTCTAATACCACTGTCCAAATTTGTACCAATCCTAAAAATACCTAAAACAACATCGAAACCTCAAATTAACCATGGATTCAAGCCTAAGAATTCCAAATTTCCCAAAATACGCTTTTGATCAAAAAGTCTATCAAATCTCGCCCGAATGATCTAAAATTTTGCACACACGTCATATTCAACACTACGGAGCTACTCCAATTTCCGAAATTCCATTCTGACCCCTGGATCAAAATCTCACTATCGAACCGGAGACTTCAAAACTCCATCTTTCGGCATTTCAAGCCTAAATTAGCTACGGACCTCCAAAACACAATCCGAACACGCCCCTAAGCCCAAAATCACTCAACGGAGCTAACGGAACCATCGAATTTCCATTCCGAGGCCGTCTTCACACTGTTCCGACTACGATCAAATTTCCAAGACTTAAGCTCTCATTTAGGGACTAAGTGTCCCAAAACTCTCCGAATTTCAAAACCGAACATCCCGGCAATTCAAAAATAGCAGAAATAAACACGAGAAAAGCAGAAATAGGGGATCGGGGCGTAAATTCTAAAAACGACCGGTCGGATCGTTACATCAACCTTGGTCAGATTTTCAGCATTCACAGAAGGTCCCTTTTTAGGCTTAGGGAGACCATGCTTTTGTGAGCGCTTTCTAGCGAACTAGGTTCCTCTTCTTCTTTATCACCCACAAACACAACATGCACTGTCATTTCACTCACAAACTTCCCATCTTTCATCAATTTTCTTCTTCTTGATGTATCTGCGCTATTCTTAAGAGCAGAGTCAAGAGCCTCATTCCTTTGCAACCTTGTAGTAGGTCGTTTAGGAGTTGGCTCTTCAGCAACAACTAATCTACGCCTAGTCAGGCTCGCAATAGGCAAATCATCAAAATCCTCTTCACTATCCCTTTTTTGTTCTTCAGACACAGATCTCTTCTCAACCACAACCACACACAGAGGCTCAGCATACAAATGAGGGGAGGGAGTAGGGTCAGTACTGACCTGGGGTTATTGAGAGAAACCCTGAGTTGGATCCTCCAAAGAGGGATCAGGTCCTCCAGCAGGTTCCCTAGTAGCACTGTCCTGTGCCGATAGTTCAATAAGCACAAGCTCTCTACCCTCTTCCATAGTCTTAGACTCTTCCCCCTGAGTCTTAGACCCATCCTCACCTCCTTCGGTAATAACCCCTTCATTTGCTATAGATAACATGTTTTCTATTGCTTGTTTCTCTTGTAAATCCATGGACAACGTAGGAGTAGGAGGAGTGTTACCTGTGGACTCAAGATTAGGAACTATCTTTGTTGAGTCAGCATCCTCAGAATTAGCAGTTTGGTCGACATTTGAGCCTTTGTCCACATGAAGACTGGAGATTTCTTGATTTTCCTCTTCTTCAACTGTACCCTTTTCACCCAGATTTTTCGGCGAGGCAGGAGGAGAGCTCGTAGCCATAAACCTTTTAGGGGTGGAGATTTTGCGGCTCATATGAGAACCAGAACTCGATTGGGTAGGTGAGGAGACTGAGTGTGGGGTGACTCAGTCCTATGGTTTTGGCAAGTAGTGGTATTGAGTGAGGAGTCTGACATAGGTATTTTAACTAGTGAAGACTCAATGGAAGTGTTGCTTGGAACACTCGTGGTTGCGTGATTTTCAGCCATGGTGAGAAGAAGAGAAGATATTTTGTAGTTTGAATAGAGAAAGAAGAAGGAAAAGTTTGAAGTTTGATGTGAAGAGTTGTGACAGTGATAGATGTATTTAAGATGGATGAGGGACCGGTTAGAAAGGGCGGTAGTTTTGGGAGTCGGGTCGATTACCAACGCGTGAGACGTTTGGGTACAAAAGACGCAAGGAAAAGAAACTGACACACTAATGACGTTGCACTTATTTTAACTTTTCAAAATTATGCATGAGAGAACAGAGAAACTACTAACCTGTGTCAGGCGAACCAGGTTCCCTGACGAATCTTGCACCTGTAAGCTTTGCCCTTTTTACCAGCGTGCAATATATTAACTGCTTATTTTCTCTGTAATCATCATGCGTGTCTACCTGTAATGGTATAGAAATGAGTTAGACTTTGCCAGAAAACACTTTTTAGCTGATTTTACCTGGACATTTCTTTCATAGCCAATCATCGAGGGACCAGGTTCTCAATTAGGTTTTATCAACCCCAGTGCCAGGAGATTTCTTTCATAATGTTCTCTGCTTAAGGCCTTGGTGAATATATCAGCTATATGATCTTATGTACTGCAGAATTTCATGCAAATAAACCCTTTTTCAACATTGTCTCTGAGGAAGTGATGACGCACACCAATGTGCTTGGTTCTCGTAATGTTGGACTGGATTTTTTGCCATATTGAGTGCACTTGTATTGCCACACAAGAGGGGAACATAGTCGGAGAACACTCCAAAGTCTTCCAACTGTTTCTTGATCCACAACAATTGAGCACAGCAAGAAGCAGCTGCAACATATTCCGCTTCTGCAGTTGAGAGTGCCACCGAGTTTTGCTTCCTTGTACCCTATGAGATTAGACAAGAACCCAGGAAATGTGCCATTCCAGATGTGCTTTTCCTATCCACCAGATATCCTGCATAATCAGCATCAACATACCTAACATGATCAAAGTTGTCTCCTGAGGGATAGTAGAGAACCAGGTCCTGCGTTCCTTTGAGATATCTCAATATTCTCTTGGCAGCCTTCAGATAAGATTCCTTTGGATTAGATTGAAACCTTGCACAGAGACCCACGCTCAACACAATGTCTGGTCTGCTTGCAGTGAGAAACAAGAGTGACCCTGAGATCCCTCTATACATGGTTTGATTTACAGGGGAATCAGGTTCATCCATGTCTAGACGTGTAGATATGGCAATAGGAGTGTCAATAACTTTTGATGCTTCCATTTCAAACCTTTTCAGCAGCTCCTTGATGTACTTCTGTTGACTTATCAATGTTCCCTTTTGAGATTGCTTCACTTAAAGTCATAGGAAGAAATTTAATTCCCCCATCATACTCATCTCAAACTCACTCCCCATGAGTTTTGCAAATTCTTCACAAAGAGAGTCAGCTGTGGCTCCAAAAATGATATCATCAACATATACTTGCACAATGAGCCGGTTCCTCCGCCGTTTTTTCAGAAAAAGGGTGTTTTCAATTTTCCCTCTTGTAAAGCCATTTTCTAGAAGGAATTTTGACAACCTTTCATACCAATCCCGGGGAGCCTGATTTAGCCCGTACAGTGCTTTGCCCAGTTTGAACACATGCTCAGGATGCTCGTGATTCTCAAATCCAGTTGGTTTCTTGACATAAACTTCTTTTTTGAGGAAGTCATTCAGAAATGCACTTTTGGCATCCATTTGGAAAAATGTGAATTGCATATGTGATGCAAAGTCAACAAGAATTCTTATAGCCTCCATTCGAGCGACTGGGGCAAAAGTTTCATCACTTCTTCCTGATATTAGCCTTGAACTACAAGCCTTGCCTTGTTTCTTGTTGTGTTTCCAAACTCATCAAGCTTGTTCCTGAATACCCACATGGTTCATATACTGGTTTGATCTGCAGGTCGAGGAACCAGGTGTCATACCTTGTTCCTCTCAAATTGATGAAGTTCTTCTTGCATGGTTGTAATCCAGTCTGCATCTTTTAGTGCTTCCTTGATATTTTGGGCTCTATTTGAGAGAGAAAAGCTGAGAAAGCAAGTGAGTTTCTGGTCTTTGATCTGGTTTGAATTCCTGAATCAAGAGGAGTGATGATGTTATCAAGGGGGTGTGAACTTTTATGTTTCCAGTTAGACACCTGAACTTCATTGTGAGACGGTCCAGGTATTTCTGTATGTGAGCCTTGATTGCTTCTTGTCTCAGCGTGTGGAGTTCCTTGAATAGCATCGACAACTCTGTTTCAAGCTTCAGTTGTTGTAATTGAGGGACCAGGTTCCTCTCCATCAGTTGGAGATATGGTTGCACCATCCTAATTTGATTCCTCAATGTGGCTCATCATATCAGCCTTTCCATTTGCCATGTCAATGCTCCCACCAGGGACCAGTGACTGTTCTCCGTCTTGATCATTCTTATCATTCAAATTCTTTCCACGTGGGTCATGAGATTCATTGAACATCACGTGAATGCTTTCCTTAACACATTGAGTTCTTTTGTTATATACTTGGTAGGCTTTGCTGTGTGATGAATAGCCTAGAAAGATTCCCTCGTCACTTTTGGCATCGAATTTTTCTAGATCTTCCTTTCCATTGTTGAGGACGAAAATTTTACACCCAAAAGACCTTAGATGTGTTAGATTGGGCTTCCTTCCATTCATCATTTCATATGGAGTCTTGTTCAGAAGGGACCTGATCATCCACCTGATGACCAAGTAGCAAGCAGTATCGACAGCTTCTGCCCAGAAATACTTTGCAATCCCACAGTCAATCAACATTGTCCTTGCCATGTCTTCAAGAGTTCTATTATTCCTCTCCACAACACCATTTTGTAGAGGTGTTCTTGGAGCTGAAAAATTGTATGTGTACCATTTTTCGTATAGAACTCATCAAATTTGGTATTGTCAAACTCAGTCCCATGATCAGATCTGATGCAAGCTACATTATTACCCATCTTCACTTGAATCTTTTTTACGAAGGCAACAAACACTTTAAAGGTTTCATCCTTGGTTTTGAGAAACGGAGTCCAGCTGAATCTGGAGTAGTCGTCAACTATAATGAAGATGTATTTCTTTCCTCCTCTGCTTGGCACCCTCAAAGGTCCACATAGATCCATGTGAAGAAGATCAAGTGGCCTTGAGGTATTGACTTCCCTTTTGGACTTGAATGAGGATCTGACTTGCTTCCCTTTTACACATGCATCACACACTTTGTGATTCTTGAAGCTTGACTTGGGAAGACCACGAACCAGAACCTTCCTGACTAATTTGTTCGGCAACGTGAAGCTTGCATGACCCAAGCTCCTGTGCCATAATTCAGCATCATCATCAACAGCACCTAGAAAACTGAGATTACCATTCTGCAGAGACTCAAAATTAGCAACATAGATGATTTTGTATCTTTTTGCCACTAGCACCACCTCACCAGTCACTAGGTTTGTGACTGTACATATTTTTGACACAAATTCCACCTTGTTTCCCTTGTCATAGATCTGGGAAACACTTAGCAAGCTGTACTTCGACCCGTTCACATAGTACACATTTTTGATTGAGTGAGAGAGAGATTTCCCAATCCTTCCAACTCCCAGAATGTATTCTTTCTTGTTATTTCCAAAGGATACACTCCCTCCTTGCAGGGCCTTAAGTGAAAGAAAATCATTTGTACTTCCAGTCATATGCTTTGAGCAGCCGCTATCCATGTACCATTGTAGGCTGCTCCATTTCAAGTTTCCCAATTGTTTCCTTTAGGTCCACTACCACCACTAATAGGTCATCTCTCTCATGCTCAATGTTAGCAACTCTCTCGGTTAAGACTTTTCTTTCTTTTCTTACACACTCAATAGTCTCTTTTAGGTCTACCACAACAACTATTAGATCATCTCTTTCATGTTCTATATTTGCAATTTTTTCATCTAAGGCATCCTTCTCTTTCTTCAGGTTCTCAACTGTTTCCTTTAAATCAATCGCAACGACTACTAGGTCATCTCTAGACTGTTCTGCTTCTCCTGATTCCACAGTTAAAGCATCCTTATCATTTATAAGACTGTGACAAGCATCAATTAACACATTTGCAAAAGACATGAGTTTTTTAGGAGAATAAGATTTCAGATTTCGCTGAACATCTAGAAAATTTATCTCATTATCGTCATCACCTTCATCATTATCAGACTGACCATCAAGGAAAAAATTGAGTCATACTCAGTTGCTTCACCTTCTAATGCCATAATTGAACTATCACCATGATCATTTTCCTCTTCCGATTCGCCGGAGGAGTCTCCCCATGCAGCAAGAGCTTGCTTCACAACATTGTCAGTGGCATTCTTTCTTTTGAAGCGTTTATCAGGAACCGGGTTCCTCTTGGCTGCTTTTTCAAAGTTGATCTTGCTTTAGGTGAGGGCAATCCTTGATGAAGTGTCCTGGCTTGCCACATTTATGACAGAGGTCATAATTTTTTGGCTTGCTAGAACTACCCCTTTTTGGAATGCCTCCATTCTTGCGAACAATTTTCAGGAATCTTCTTGTCAAGTAAGCCATATCACCATCCTCACCACTTGAATCATTGCTGTCTGTCTTGAGGACCAGGTTCTTCTCCCTTTTGGGCTCTCTTCTTTCATTGTCTTTTTTCTTCTTCATTTCATATGTTTTCAGATTACCGACAAGCTCATCAATTGTTAGCTCCTGCAAGTCCTTCGCCTCTGTAATAGCGTTCACTTTGCTTTCCCAGGAGATGGGCAGGACACTGAGTATTTTCCTGACAAGTTTGTTTCTTGGAATGATTTCTCCAAGAGAGTGAAGCTCATTGATAATAGAGGTGAAACGAGTGTGCATGTCTTGGATGGATTCATCATCCTTCATCCTGAAAAGCTCGTATTCAGTTGTAAGCATGTCAATCTTTGATTGCTTGACCTGTGTTGTTCCTTCATGAGTTGTCTGAAGGGCTTTAGAGATTTCTTTTGCTGATTGGCATGTCGATATCCTGTTATATTCATCAGGACCAATGCCACAAACAAGAATTATCTTTGCACAAAAATTCTTTTCTATGGCCTTTCGATCAGCGTCATTGAATTCCTTCCTCGTCTTGGGAATGGCTACAGTTGGGTCGCCAACAGCCTTGGTAGGAACAAAGGGTCCTTCACAGATGACATCCCATAGCTCGGAATCGTCAGCCATGATGAAGTCGTGCATCCTAGTCTTCCACCATCCATAATATTGGCCGTTGAACCTTGGTGGTCTGTAAGTAGACTGGCCTTCTTCGAAGTTTGGCGGAGCAGCCATGAGGATCCCTTCTAGGTGTCAACCTGATAAAAAGAACCCGCTCTGATACCAATTGATAGAATTTAAGGGCCCACCAAACTATATAGAGAACCAGGTTCTCTATTAGTTTCCACAGAACGCACGCACACTGTAGTAAGTGAACACAGGATAAATTTTACATGGAAAATTCCCAGCTCAACCGGATTAAAAACCACGACCTACCCTTGTAGGATTTCAACTTCACTACTGAGCAACTTTATATTACAACCTATATAACCTAGGAATTAACCTCTTAATCCCTCACTAACTTGTAACACTCTATTACAATTCACTTTGTAATAACTCTATTACAAACACTTTACAACTCGACTAACTCTATCCAAGTCACAAACACAAGGGTTTATAATTTACAAAGGGTTTCCTACACAACGCTTCTAAGTAAGCTAAGTAGGAATTACAAGCAAGAGCCATTACAAAGTTACAAGTCAACTAAGGACATACAATAACTTGATATGGGGAACTGGTCTGTAGCAGTGTTGTTCTTTGTTCTTGATGCACTTGAGAATCGTTTGCTCGATGATCAATCACAGTGAGTGTGCTTGAGCAAATTCTCTAAGTGTTCAAGTGATTTGTTTTTACCTTCCTTGATGTTAATAATACATTTGTGACATCACTTATAATGATGTAAGCAAGTTAGGTAAAAGTCATTCCCCATAAAGTTGACTGCTGCACTGTTTCTGTATTGTAGCGTGTGCAGGCAGCAACTTTACACCCGGGGCAGTTGACTTGTGCAGTTTCCTCGGGAACTGATATCGATCTGTTCCCTCTGTTTTTCCTTTGACTCTGAAGAGTTGAACTGTGTGCCAGCTGGAGACTTGTTGATCTTTTAGTTCTTTGAGGATGTGTATCAGGTTCCTTATCTGGTTCTTAACAGTAAGTTTGTTAGATCATCAAAACATAACAGGGATACATATATAACCTATCACAAGTTCTATTTGGAAACTCTAGCTTCTTGCATTTTTTGCCTCATTTGCTTAAGTCTCGATCGGGCACAAATTAGTACTCGATTCTATGCTAATAAGAGATAGCAGCTGCCCGATGAAATACACACGCTGAGCCTCTTATATTATTTCTTGTCTTTTTTGTTTTTTAATAACAGCGGTGAGAGGCTCAGTGTGTGTATTTCATCGGGCATATTCTATCTCTTACTAGCACATAATCGAGTACTAATCTGTGCTCGATCAAGACTTAAGCAAATGAGAAGAAATCACCTACTAGTTTTGTCATTTTGTTTTCTTAAATGCCTTTCTCTTCCCCTCCCAAAGAAAAGGACGATGGAGAAAATGAATAGTCTTGTGGTAATCACCAAACCTTGTAATATAAGGGGTCGTTTGTCTAGACAAATAATGTAGAGAATAGTAATGCAAGAATTTTATGAGGGAATTAATTAATGTAGAAATTATAATGCATGATATTAGTTAATATAAGGATGGTAATGTAAGGATTACTTCTTCTCAGATATTTGATTTGATGTATTAAAAATTAATATATAATTTAAATATGTGTTAACTTTTAAACAGAATGAAAGTTTATTTGCAATTAGGAAGGTTAGTTTTGTCATTACTAATTTAATCCATGTATTATTAAAAATACTCATATTCTTATTTTACATATTTTACCCTACGTAAAATAATGCATAAATTCTCAGATAACTTATGCAATTATCATTTCAGGAATAACAAAAGAGTAACAAAATATTGGATCGAAGTTAATAAAGCAAGATTAAATGTAGAGATTTTTTCACTTTTAGCCCGCGCTACAAATTATTTGCATTCGGAAGCTGAAAAATTGTATAAAATTTATATAATTTTGTATATTACATACAAAATGTGTGTGTGTGTGTGTGTGTGATATATATATATATATATTTGGCTATTATTTTGAGAGCGGCTATATAGTGTTATTTTTCCATTATCATTATGGGTGTGCTTGGTGAAGGAAAATATTTTCCGAAAAATGATTTCCAATTTTCTCATGCTTGGTATGCTTAAATGTTTTGGAAAATATTTTCCTCATGAACTCATTTTCCTCCAATTGGAGGAAAATATTTTCCCTATCAAGAGAGGAAAAACATTAATTTCCAAAGCTCTTTTTTTCAACCGCCCCACCCTATTTCCCATCCCTACCAACCCCCACCAATGCACCACACACCCCACCTACCAACCCCACCCCCCCCACCCCACCCCACCACACCCTAAATTAAAATATTATTAATAGTATTTTTTTTATGTTATAGATAGATTTTTTTTTCATTTCAACAAATGAGTATTTCCTTTTCATGACATAAAAATATTTTTTTTTTTCAATATAAAAAAAATACTTTCTTTTCATGATGTAGAAAAAGTATTTTCTTTCATTTCAACAAAGTATTTTTTTTTTCATTTCAACAAAATGAGTATTTTCCTTTCATCATGTAGAAAAGTATTTTCTTATATTTCAATAAAATGAGTACTTTATTTTCAAGTTGTAGAAAGAGTGCTTTTTTTTCAACCAAAAAAAGAGTATTTTCTTTTTAGCTATGGAGCACAAATTTCAATATTTTTTTTTTTGCGTAAAAAAGTAAAGCATCATAATAGTTCCTTTGAGTTTGTGTGAATTTTTAGTAGAATAATTAAATTCTTGAAGAAAATAAAGTTCCGAAAAAGTTAGGTATATATTTGGGTGGGGTGGGGGTGGGGGAGAGGAGCAACGAAACATGTGGACTTGGGGAAGGTGGAGGGGTGAGGAGAGTACCATAAAAAAATATTTTCTACTCTCTAACCAAACACTAGAAAATATTTTTCGGAAAAAGTTTCTCACTCGCCAACCAAACAAGGGAAAATAAGTGATAAAACCACTCATTTTCCATGAAAACATTCTCTAGGAAAATATTTTTCAAGGAAAATATTTTCATAAAAAACGAACACACCCTATGTCATTTCTCTTTTTCCTTTCTATTCCCCGATCCACTACTCAATGAAAAATAAATTTTTATTTAAAATAGTCTTGTGGTGTGTATACGGGTAAAATCGAAGACAATGCTTACCCGATTTCCCGACACAGAAGACGGTAGAAGGGTACAGACATCCGAGGTTTAAATCGAGGCTGGGAGCTTTTCGTGCCGAGGACTATAAAAGGTGAACGATGTGCTCGTCGTCGGACCCAGAACGAGCTCGAAGACATCGAAAAATATGCTGAACGGTTATACATGACTAACAGAGGGCCGTGATATCCGTACCCAACCGGATATCACAGCGCAGATCTCGTCCGATGTCGGTTATAGATCAGTAATTAACAAGAAAGGAGGACTTTCACCTTTTTTAGAATTGTACTAGGGATGAAACTCTCCTACTATATAAAGGGAAAGTTTTTTCTTTAATAACACACATGGTAACACGTGAATCAAGGCAATACAAATTCGTTTTTCTGCTCTTTAGCTATTGCAGAGTTCTTATTTTACTGTTTATTCTTTGTTCATAATTGGCTTCGAACCAAGGGTCTAATCGAAGGCAAAACTACTGCTCAATCTAAGTTCGAGTCGGGCCGTGACATTATAACTGGTTTGATCGTTCATTTTGTTTTTAACTCGTTTATCTAATATTCTTGATTATTTGTAATGAATCAATCCACATATCCTTAAAACCATAGACAAATTTAATTGTTATCCATTTTAAGAGTAAACAATTTGGCGCCCACCATGGGGCCAAAGATAATAATGGTGGTTTGATACAAATCTCCATAACACACTCTATTTTATGCTTGTTCTTTAAAGTCTTAATTGCATGTCAGCTTAAAAATGGAAATTCTCACTCTGCCCACTTTAAAGTTGATGATGAGTTTGGCCATCATGACGAAAATAATAACATGGTGCCTAGCAATAAGGTGCCCCCTGTAGATCCCGACGGAGTCCCAGTTTCCGATCCGGTTGATGCCAACTCGCAGGTGGCTATCGACGTCAATCTACCAATTGATCCCGAAAATAGAGTTCGCAGAGGACCCCGGATAATTGCTCGAGAAGTGCTCGAAGGCAAAGGTGATGGGTAAGTCTGCGGCTAATCTTCTAAACGTTGCAGGCTCAACAGGCGGGAATAGCACAACTACATAATCAAGGCCACGCCCCTAGCAGGGTCGAGCCCGAACAATCCTGGGAGAGCACCCGAAAAAAAGAGCAAACCACCAAGAGACCGGGTGAGGCTGAGCCTAGGGTCAACCCCGAGATAATGAAAATGCTTGAAGCATTGACGAAGCGGGTGGAATCCAGTGAGAAAAAAATTGAGGCCAACGAAAGAAGGTGGAAACATACAATTCCAGGGTCGATCGAATCCCGAGAGCACCCCCGATATTGATAGAACCAGATTCTAAGAAATTTATCCTAAAGCCTTTCCCTCCGAGCGCGGCACCAAAGCCAATCCCAAAGAGGTTTCGTATGCCCGATATTCCAAAATACAATTGAACCACGGATCCAAATAAGGATGTGACCTCCTATACATGCGCCATAAAAGGAAACGACTTGGAAGATGATGAAATCGAGTCGCTATTACTGAAGAAGTTCGGGGAGACTTTGTCAAAAGGAGCAATGATATGGTATCACAACTTACCCCCAAATTCCAGTGACTCGTTTGCTATGCTTGCAGATGCTTTTGTGAAGGCCCATGCAGGGGCCATCAAGATCGAGACCGGAAAATTGGACCTTTTCAAGGTTAAACAAAGATATAATGAGATGCTCAGGGAGTTCGTGTTAAGGTTCCAGATCGAACGGATGGACTTGCCTCCGGTTGCAGATGATTGGGCCGTTCAGGCATTCACTCAAGGACTTAAACCCCGAAGCTCCTTGGCTTCACAGCAGCTAAAAAAAATTGGTAGAGTAACTGGCAGTAACTTAGGCCGACGTCCACAACAGGTACCAGTCAAAGATCAGAGTCAAGGACGACCAACTTGGAGCCCCTTCTTGGTCTGTTTATCCCATCAGAGCCGATGACATGTCTAAGAGAGGCGTCGATCATGAGCCAAAGCCAATCCCGGATCGGTACCAACCATACAGTGCGGATTGAAAGGGAAATGGGTCCGGGCATCATCCCACTAGGAATGAAAAGAGAAGCGATCGAGGGCCCAATAGCCGAGGTCTGATGACCAAAAATGGTTTTGACAGGCCGATCGGGGGTAGGGAATCACCAAGATTATCAAAGTATAACTTCAACGTTGATGCTAACAGCATCGTAACAGCTATCAGGCGCATCAAGAAAACCAAGTGGCATCGACCATTGCTGTCCAACACTTCCCAAAGAGATCCTAACTTGATGTGTAAGTATCATGGCACTCATAGCCACAGGACCGAGGATTATCGACAATTGAGAGAAGAAGTTTCCTAGTTGTTAAATAATGGGAACCTTCGAGAATTTCTGAGTGATCGGGCCTAAAATCACTTCAAGAACAGGGACACCAACAAACAGGCCAAACAGGAAGAGCCTCGGCATGTTATCAACATGAACATTGGAGGGGTCGATATCCCCCAAGGCCCAATGATAAAGCGCACCAAAGTATCTATCACAAGGGAAAAACGCACCCAAGATTATGTCCCGGAAGGAACCATTTCGTTCAGCAATGAGGATGTCGAGGTCATCGTACAACCTCACAATGATGCACTGGTAATATCCGCACTTAACAAAAAATCTTGAGTTAAATGTGTGTTGATTGATCCAGGTAGCTCAGCCAACTTCATCATATAGAGGGTCGTAGAGCAATTTGGGTTACATGACCAAATAGTGACGGCAGTCCGTGTGTTGAACGGATTTAACATTGCATGCGAAACCAATAAAGAGGAGATAACCCTACCAGTGAACATCGCCGGGACAATCCAAGAGATGAATTTTTGTGTGATCGAAAGTAACATGAGGTACAAATCCCTATTCAGAAGGCTGTGGGTTCACAATATGAGGGTGGTATCCTCGACCTTGCATCAGGCATTCAAGTTCCCTACGCCAGGAGAAGTCAAGACGGTCTACGGAGAGCAACCGGCTACAAAGGAGATATTCATAGTCGATGAGGTAATCCCAGTACCAGCGATTTGGGCATCAAGAAATGTGGAGCCGACCAGAAAGGAAGAAATTAAATAGAATTCACCGATGCCGATCTCGGCCGAATCGGAGGAATGGGGAGTAGATGAGGAGGATGATTATGGAGTTCCGAGATCGTTCATAGCTCCTTATGATACCGACGCCACCAAATCGACTATTGAGGAGTTAGAGCAAGTCCTACTAATTGAACACCTACCAGATCAAAAGGTTTACCTGGGAACAGGATTAACCCCCGAGCTTAGGAAAAAACACATTGATTTTCCTAAAGCTAACATAGATTGTTTCGCTTGGTCCCATCTTGACATGACAGGGATCCCACGGAGGCAACTACTCATAAGCTGAGTTTGGACCCGAAGTTCCATCTCGTTTAGCATAAGATGAGGCTGCAATTCGAGGTCAAGCATGTGTTCATCAAGGACGAGGTATCCAAACTCCTAAAAATTGGGTCCATCCGGGAGTTTAAATACACGGACTGGTTAGCTAACATAGTTGTAGTACCTAAAAAAGGGAATAAGCTATGAATGTGTGTAGGTTACAAAGATCTAAACAAGGCATGCCCTAAAGATTCTTTCCCGTTGCCTAACATTGATCAGATGATCGACGCGATGGCCGGGAATGAGATACTCAGTTCTCTCGATGCCTATTTCGGGTACAACCAAATTCGCATAAACTCGGAAGATCAAGAAAAGACTTCTTTCATCACTAAATTTTGCACCTACTATTATAAGGTAATTCTGTTTGGATTAAAGAACACTGGTGCGACCTATCAACGCTTGGTAAACCGGGTGTTCGAAGAACAGATAGGAAAATCAATAGAAGTTTATTGACGACATGTTAGTCAAGTCCATGCAAGCAGAGGACCATTTGAAACATTTGCAGGAGACATTCGACATATTGCAGAAATACAATATGAAGTTGAACCTAGAGAAGTGCGCATCCGGGGTCGAATTAGAAAAATTCCTCGGGTTCATGGTATCTAATCGAGGAATCGAGATCAACCTCGACAAAATCAAGGCCATAGAGGACATCATCGTGGTGGACAACGTCAAGGCTGTCCAAAGACTAACCGGGTGAATAGCCGCCCTAGGCTGTTTCATCTCGAGGTCCTCAAACAAAATTCATCGATTCTTCTCAATGTTAAAAAAGACGAATAATTTCTCCTGGACCCCGGAATGCCAACAAGCTTTGGAAGAACTCAAATGGTAACTATCGGGTCCTCTCCTGCTGCACACTCCGAAGGCAGAGGAATAGTTGTACTGTTACTTGGCAGTTTCTGAGGTAGCGGTAAGTGGAGTCTTAGTCCGGGAGGAGGAAGGTACGAAATTTCCTATTTACTATGTAAGTAGAACTCTAGGCTAGGCGAAACAAGGTATCCTCAACTGAAAAAAATTGGCGCTCGCTTTGCTAAGTTCCTCCAGAAAGCTAAAGTCGTACTTTCAATGCCACCCCATATGTTTCGTGACCTCTTACCCACTGAGGAACATCATGCACAAACCTGAGCACTCGGGCTGGTTGGCCAAATGGACCATCGAAATCAGCGGGTAAGATATCGAGTATCGACCCCGAACTACCATAAAATCTCAGATTTTGGTAGAATTCGTGGCTGACTTTACACCGGCCTTAATACCCAAAGTCAAAAGGGAGCTACTGTTAACCTCAGGAATCTAGACCCTTTCTATGAATAGTGCCTCAAAAGCAAAGGGGTCCGGGCTTTACATCATATAAAAACCGCCTACGGGGAATATGGTTAGGCAGTATATTAGAACTGTGAAATTGGCTAACAATGAGGCCGAGTATGAGGCCATGATTGCAAGTCTTGAATTGGCTAAAAGCCTTGGGGCTGAGGTGATCGAAGTTGAGTGCGACTCCCTCCTCGTGGTAAATAAAGTTAATGGGACGTTCGAAGTAAAAGAGGAATAGATGCGAAGGTACTTAAACAAATTATATGTAATGCTGCATCAATTCAGGGAATAGACCCTGCAACACGTACCCCAAGATCAGAATAACGAGGCCGATGCTCTGGCTAACTTGGGATCGTCGGTTGATGCCGAGCAATTCAGTTCGGGAACAATAGTGCAGCTCATGAAGTCGGTGATAGAAGTAGGCCACGCCGAAGTAAACTCAACGAGTTTAACTTGGGATTGGAGGAACAAGTACATAGACTACTTGAAGGTTGGAAAGTTGCCCTCGCATCCCAAAGAATCGAGAGCCCTGCATACCAAGGCTTCCAAAGTTAGCTTGGTCGAAGAGATTGTTCAGGAGAACATTCAACGACACGCTGGCCAGATGCTTGGGTCCGAGAGACACTGAATATGCCTTGAGAGAAGTTCACAAAGGCACTTGCGGGAACCATTTTGGGGCAGAATCATTGGTTCGGAAATTAATCAGGACCGACTATTACTGGACCGAAATAGAGAAAGATGCGAAAGACTTCGTACAAAAATGTGATGACTTCCAAAGACACGCCCCGATGATCCATCAACCGGGAGAAATACTCCACTAAGTTTTATCCCATGGCCATTTATGAAGTGGGGAATAGACATCATCGGTCCCCTACCATGGTCACCCGGTAAGGCTCAATTCATACTATTCATGGCAGATTATTTTTCCAAATGGGTCGAAGCTCAAGTGTTCAAAAAAGTCCGAGAGAAAGAAGTCATTGACTTCATCTGGGACCAGATAATATGTCGATTGGGATACCAGCCAAGGTCGTTTGAGATATTGAAAAATAATTCATCGGTAGCAAGATAAATAAATTTTTCGAAGATCACAAGATAAGAAAGATACTATCAATACCTTATCACCTTATGGGGAACGGGCAGGCAGAATCAACAAACAAGACTATACTTCAAAACCAGAAAAAGAGGTTGACCGGTGCGAAATGGAAGTGGAAGGAAATCCTGCGCAAAGTCCTGTGGGCATACCGTACGACTTCAAAATCTAGTACTGGGCCACCCTATTTTTGTTGGTTTACGGAGTCGAAGCCTTAATACCAGTCAAAGTGGGAAAACCAAGCCTCCGGTTCTAATATGCGAAAAAAGAGTCAAACGGCGAGGCTATGATCATGAGCCTGGAACTATTGGATGAAAGGCGTGAGATCGCCCTGATCCAATTGGCCGCCCAGAAACAGCGAATGGAAAGGTACTACAACCGAAGAGCCAACCTCTGACACTTTCAAGTCGGGGAATTGGTGTTGAGGAAAGTAACATTACACACTAGGAACCGAACGAGGGGAAGCTGGGACCAAACTAGGAAGGACTATATCGGGTGGTCGGAATAACCGATAAAGGCTCGTATAAACTCGAAGCGGGAAACGGCGTACAATTACCGAACAACCGGAATGTGGCACACTTAAAGCGGTACTACTGCTAAGGTACAAACTCAATTACTTTTTAATCATGTTATAAAATATGCAGGTAAACGGCCAAGGACGGATGTGGCTCTTAGGTCTAAAGCACGTGTTGCACTCTTTTTCCCTTGAACCGGTTTTGTCCCAAAGTGGGTTTTTGGCAAGGTCTTTAACGACGCAACATCAAAACGTGCTAATTAGATTTGAAGACCAATTTCAAACCGGAGTCGATGATCGTTTGCTTCGAGTCAACATTATTTGAGCCCTCACGAGTTCGATCTCTTACTGGGGGCCATTACCCTCGGATTAAGGTCTTTAGCAAGGGAAGAGGAAAACTAAATGCGCTAAAAGTTAAGGCTTGGCAGTTGGGATCCATTGTAAGGGCCAAACGGTCGCATGAACCGTGCCCACATAGTCCGCTCTAGCCGTGGCACAAGTTTTTATCCCTTTTCAATCATGTACCTTGCATACCAAGAAATGAAAGAAATTTCCACTTCCCTTACACTTTATCATTACGCATTTTGTTTCTTCGATCCCCGATCCTAAAATCCTATGGGCTACCCCTACTCGGGGACTATCGAGCCTATGGGATACCCCTACTTGGGGACTGTCACCAGATGAAAGTTTGGGTGGCTCGGGCTGCCAAATCCTGGAGGCACCAAACCTGCAAGGCGGTTCCCAAATATAAAAGGCTACGGCCACCCTAAGATGTCTCAGAGACGTCCGAAGTTCACAATCAGAAAGTAATGCCATTATGAAAATTCAAAAACTACTAAAAGATACCCTCGGCAAAAACATCATCTAAAAACACTAAAGTATCTTGGGAACCTACGGTCTCACCGAGGGTCCAAAGCCTCGATAAAAACAAAGCTGCATCAAAGTCGGGCTTAGTTCAAACTTTCGAAACACAAGTGCCCTAAAACTACATCTGATTTATGATAAGGCACAAAAAATAATACATGAATAAAAATTGCAAGAAGATGCTGGAAAAGTAAAGACACAATGTTGCCAGAAAGGGAAAATTTCATATATATATATATATATATATATATATATATATATATATATATATATATATATATATATATATATATATATATATATATATATATATATTCAAAAATATATTTACAAAGGCTCGATAGAACGGCCTCAAAATAAAAAAAATATAAGGAAAAACAAAAAACTGAAAAAGTACTAAGGCATCTACTCCTGGTCTTCAGCGTGGCCCCACTCGTTGCTGGAACTATCGGAGCCCTCAGATCCCTTAAAACCTTTAGAACCCTCGGAGCCTTCAGCACCCTCGCACTCTTAGAGCTCCTTTTTCTCATCCTCGAGCCTCTTAGCTTCTTCGATCTCGGCCGGTAGGTCGAAACCTCGGGCGTGGACCTCTTCGAGGGTCTCTCTTCGGGTCAGTCGCTTCATGTATTTAGTCTTTGTCTTTAAGAGGATCTCGGCTGCCTCCATATCGGCCTTATACTGTGCCACCATTTCTTCGGCATCAGCAGAGGTTGTGTCCAATTTGGACCTCAGTGCTGCATATTCTCTTCCGAGAGCATCCCGTTCTGCGACGGCCGAGCTCAGTTGTACCCTAAGATCATCATTCAGCTGAGACCACTTATAGGCTTTGTCCTTCGCGACCCGGAGTTGGTTCTCGAGCGATGCCAGCTCTGCCTTTGCAGTTCCTTCTCCGAAGCCAGCAGGTCCATCCTGCCCTTCCACCTTTCGGCCATAGCCCTGACCTCATTCATCTCAGCCCAGAGCTAGTCGATTAGGTCTATCTTCTGTTGGACCTGTGAAGTTGTGTCACAAGTCACCACGACTAGCTTCTCATTTTTAGCCTCAAAGTCATTTACCTTCTCGATCAGGTCGGCATGTTCCCGCTTCATGGTCGAGGCCTCCTTCTGAGCCTTTTCTTGCTCGGCCGAGAATCTGGAGGTCTTTAAGGGCCTCGTCCTGTTGCTCACTAAGGAGCCTGTACATGTCCTTCTTCCAGAACTGCTCTATGAGCTCGAACTCGAGCTGGCTAATTTTAAGCGGTATCGGAGGAAGCTTTCATGGTGAAGCACTGAAGCCTGTAAAACAATGAAAGTAGTAAGAGACATCAAAACCTAAAAGGGAATCATAAAGGTGTACAAAAGTGTTGACGCCTTACCCGGTTTAGCGCCTGTTGCGCCTCGTTGAAAAGACTTGACGTGCCTACTTCGTTCATCTTTTCCTGGTCCTCCTCGGTCACCAGGCATTGGAGGCAGCTGGCTACGCCTACCGGAGTAGATAGGACCCGAGCATCCGTCGAGACAGTGAGAATGACCGTTCTCTTGCGCCCGGGGTCCACGCTCGGCACAAGAAATTGCTTCACCAGTTTCGGGATTGAACTCGGCCCTCCAGCTCCCGGGGGCACGTCCTTCTTTGGGATCTCTAGGTGACCCAGCCCGGAAAAATCCTCCAATGTGGACATGTCCATACCATCAAAAAAGGAGCTGAGGGAATCATCTGAACCCTGCACTCCCTCACTTGACTTTTCTTTGCCCGCTTGGGACTCTTAGAGCATGGACTCGGTATAGGAGGGCGTCTCTATGATGTCAATGACATCAGTCGCCTCTTTCGGAACAGGAGCGGCTTCCTGGGAGGTCGCATCCTCCATCTCCCCCTCAGGTTGTCAGGCCAGAAGGGGATCTACCTCACGGTCCCCTTTCTCGGTCGTCGCTTGCTCCCCAGTAGGGGACGATCCATGGGCGACGAAGATGTTGTCTTCTTCGAGATCATCCCTGGGCCGGTAGAGATACCCTGCACTTGGTATTCTTTTTGGGCTTTTGGGCCCGGGTGGTTGCCCTCTTCATCCTCTTCCCCTCGGGGTCCGCGGAACCCGAGGATTTTGTCTTTTTCTTCTTATCCTCCTTTACGGCAGCCCCGGGCTATCCCGAGACGGAGGGCTTGGAAGGTAAAGACGGATCCTTGTCCTCATCAAGCAGCCTAAGTTCGATGGTCTTAGGCAGACCTGTAAGAAAAAGAAAAGGTTAGCACTATATAAGTTAAGAGTATGATGGTAATTGGTAACTATTTCAGGGAAGAACCTCACCGTGAGAACATGCCTCCTATTTGCCCTTCGAAAGTTTTCACTATGCGCGCTCGGAGTACGGAATCTGCTTACAAATACCTTCGATCCACTCCTTGAGTTAGGGGATTGCATCAGGAACTTGGGCAACAGCTGCACGACCACAAACACATGCGATGAGAGAAAGAACAAAAAGGAAGAAACACCCCGGAAAGACAATACTTATGGGATGCGTTCCACTCCTCGGGGAACGGCAGAAACTCGGGGGGAATTAGGTCTTTGGTTTTCACCCGAACAAACTTCCCCTGCCAGCCTTAATCTCGGTCCCCGTCAATTCTAAAAGAAAGAGCCTTGCTTGCTCGGTGGACGAGCTCGATCTGTCCCCCTCAGAAGATTCGGGGACTGTATAGGCGGAGTAGGCGGTCAAGGGTGAACCGAGGGGACTTGGTATTATTCGTGAAATGGCGCAAGAGGATCATAATCCTCCAAAAAGATGGGTGAATTTGCCCGAGGCACACCTCGTACCTCTTGAAAAAATCCAGGATTAGGGGATCTACCTGGCCCAACGTCAAGGGGTAAGTATATACACTTAAATAACCCTCCACATGAGTAGTAATATCGTCATTAGGCCCGAGGAAGACCACATCTTTACCTTCCCATTTACAGTCCTCTTAGACTATGGGAAGGGTATCTTCACTAATAGAGCATATGTATCTCCATGCGCCCTTGCCTCGGTCTTGTTAAATATAGCCCTTCTCAACCTTGAAATCATTCCCAATGGAGAAACCCCCGGGTATAAATCTCTTCATGGGAGGCTCGTGAGCCACCTCGGGGGCGGCCATCTCGGCGCCCGTGACCGGATGGGAAGATGAGGGAGCCACTTGTTGCGGTACGGACTTAGAAGTTTTAGCTATTGCAATCTAGGAAAATATGAAGACTTGAAGGAAAATATGAAGATTCGAAGGAAATATATGATGATGTGATGAAAGAGTATGAAGGTATGAAGATCTGGGTTGGAAATTCCAGAAAAATATGAAGGTTTGAAAGACTGAGATGAAGATATGAAGGTTCAAGAAACAGGGTATGAAGATTTGAAAAGGTTAAAAGCCATTAGAAAATTTGAAGGTAAAAGCTAGGATCCGAAAGTGGAATAAGTGAAGAGGGTTGAAGCTTTTATAGGGGAAAATGCAATCAACGCGCGACGTTTCACATTCGAAGACAGCCAGCCGATGACTGACACGTGTCCGAAGTCAGAACGACGCGACTGATGGGATGTTTTGATTTACCCGTCATCTCAGTTACAATGTACGAGGGAAGAAACCGTGGTTTATCTATTCGTTTCCCATCGTTCCGGCAAACCTATTCTTCAGAAAACGAGGGGCAATCTATATACGAGTAAAATCAGAGACAATGCTTACCTAATTTCCCGACGAAGAAGACGGTAGAAGGCTACAGACATACGAGTTTGAAATCTAGGCTGGGAGCTTTTCGTGTCGAGGCCTATAAAAGGTGAACAATGTGCTCATCGTCGGGCGTGATGAAGCAACACTCCCCGGACCCAGAACGAGCTCTAAGACCTCGGAAGATATGGCGAACGGTTACGCAGACTAATAGAGGGCTGTGATATCGATACTTAACCGGATATCACGGCGCAGATTTCGCCCGATGTCAGTTACGGATCAGTAATTAACGAGAAAGGAGGATTTTTATCTTTTTTTTGAATTGTACTAGGGATAAAACTCTCCTACTATATAAAGGGAAAGTTTTTTCTTTAATAACACTGTTGGACTTTAAAGGCATTGGGCTTCAAAGACTTTAAGCATTGGGCTTTAAAGTCTAAGAGTGTGAATTGGAAATGGTGGGAAATAAAATGGAGGGAAATGAAAATTTGAATAAAGTGAGCTTTTGACTTGCACTTTGTCCCTCATTGGTGAGGGACAACTACATTTGTGTGCTTATATATAGAATCACTTCTTAAAGCTCTTAAAAGGAGTTGAAGAGAATGAACCCTCGCGCCGTCGTCGTCGCTCGATCGGCTCGGCTTTGGCTTTGGCTTTGGATTTGGATTTGGATTTGGAAAATGATTGATCTATAAGATTATTTTTGGACAAAATTTATTTAATTAATTATTTAATAATTAATTACATGCCAGATCACTGCTGAAGATTCAGAAGGATAGTCTGGCCGCGGTCCTGGCGTAACCGCGGTAGGACCGCGCCAGAACACTGCTACAGATTCAGAAGGCTAGTTTGGCCGCGGTCCTGGCGTAACCGCGGTAGGACCGCGGCAGGACGCATAAACTTCTAAACAGACACCTTTTCCAGAACAAACATCACACCTCTTCCAATAATTGCCTATAAATTCTGAGGCATGGCTTCGTTTTTAACACACCAAAAACATTACAGAACTTCCTTCTTTCTGAAAATACTGCATTCTAATTCGCAGTCTCTCTCTCTCAAATTTGTAAGTGTGATTTTGCTCCGTTCTTTGAGTTCGTTGGTATCCTGCAGTTTGTATTGCCACTGTTGCAGGAAGGTCTATTCCGTTTCATCCTGGGAGGATTTAATCCATTACCTTGGCAACGTGTGAGGGGGTTAAAATTCCTTAAGGACGCACAAGCAAATTGTGGACTCGGAATATTTCTTATTCTTTACTATTTTCCAGTTTCTTTTATTCTTCTAATAGTTTTCTGATTTCGTGTTTTAACACAGTAGCAGACAACAAGCTTAAGGAATTTCAATTAACGTTTTTGTGTTGAAATATATATTAAACTGTTATCTATATTTTGTATACTGGTTTGGAGACTAAAGCCTTCGTGCTTTCTACTCCAACAATTGTTCTGTTCGGTTTAAAGTATATCAAAACTTTACCGGAATAATAAACGTACGGGTTTGAAGTATATAAAAACTTCATCATTGTTACGTATTGTATGTTTGGTTTGTTATTCAGTTTGAAGATATCAAAACTTCACTGATTTAACAAAGTTCTGTTTTGTTTCCAACTCTACAGAAAAAATGACAAATGAAAACCAAACTAATGGAAATGTTGCGGGAACGGGTGCTACTGTTACGAGTGTTGCTTCCTCGTCAAGCCGTTCAACTCCTGCTCATGCTATGGCACCAGCAGAAAAACCCGAAAAGTTTTCCGGTATTGACTTCAAACGTTGGTAAATGAAGATGCTCTTCTATCTTACTACGTTGAGTTTGCAGCGATTTATCAAGGAGGATCCTCCGGTCCTTGCTGAAGGCACTCCGGATGACGAACGATTTGTTGTAACTGAAGCATGGAAGCATTCTGATTTCTTGTGCAAAAATTACATTTTGAGTTATTTGGAAGATAGTTTGTACAATGTCTATAGTGTCATGGAAACTTCAAAAGCGTTATGGAATGCGCTCGAGAAGAAGTATAAGACTGAGGATGCCGGACTTAAAAAGTTCGTGGCTGCAAGGTTTTTGGATTTCAAGATGATTGACACTAGGTTGGCCATAACTCAAGTCCAAGAATTACAAGTCATTGTGCATGACCTCATTGCTGAAGGTATGACCCGAATCAATAATTTTATTAATAAGATTTATCTTGTTATTAATTATGAATTTATTGCTGAAGGTATGGTCATAAATGAGGCCTTTCAAGTCGCCGCTTTCATTGAGAAGTTACCTCCGTTGTGGAATGACTTTAAGAACTATCTAAAACACAAACGGAAGGAGATGACACTTGAAGACTTGATTGTGCATTTGAGGATAGAAGAAGACAACAAAAATGCTGAAAAGAAGTCACGTGGAAACTCGACAATAATAAGGGCTAACATTGTTGAGGAGGTGCCACAAAACAAGAAGAGAAAGAAGGCTTCTGGACCAAAGAATTACCCAAGCAAGAAAAAGCTCAAGGGTAATTGCCACAACTGTGGAAAATCTGGTCATTAGGCCGTGGATTGTCGTGCACCAAAGAATGATAAGAAGAAGAAGAATCAAGCTAACATGGTTGAAAATGCTGAAGAAATGGAGGACTTGTGTGCCATGTTGTCTGAATGCAACTTGGTAGGGAATCCTAAAGAATGGTGGATAGATTCTGGAGCCACCCGCCATGTTTGTGCTAACAAGGAGTTATTTTCTTCTTATGCCCCCGCAGGACCCGACGAGACAATTTTCATGGGAAATTCGTCTACAGCGAAAATTGAAGGAGTTGGCAAGATTGCATTGAAGATGACGTCGGGAAAAATAGTGACTCTAAACCAAGTTCTCCATGTTCCAGAAATTCGCAAGAATCTTGTGTCTACCTCACTTCTTGTCAAGAATGGATTCAAATGTATTTTTGTTTCTAATAGTGTTGTACTAAGTAAGAATGATATGTATGTAGGAAAAGGTTACCTGAATGAGGGCCTTTTTAAGCTAAATGTAATAGCAGTTCCTATTAATAAAGTTGATGCTTCTTCTTACTTACTTGAGTCAAACACTTTATGGCATTCACGCTTAGGTCACGTCAACTTCAAAACATTGCGAAGATGATAAATTTAAAAGTATTGCCAAAATTTGATTGCATTAATTCCAAATGTCAAATATGTGTGAAATCAAAGTATGCTAAGCATCCTTATAAGTCCGTTGAAAGGAATTCAAATCCTTTAGACTTAATTCACACAGATATTTGCGACATGAAGTCAACACCATCTCGTGGTGGGAAAAAGTATTTTATTACTTTTATTGACGATAGCACGAGATATTGCTATGTTTATTTACTTAATAGTAAAGATGAGGCAATTGATGCTTTCAAGCAATACAAGAGTGAAGTTGAAACACAACTAAACAAAAAGATCAAAATGATAAGAAGTGATAGGGGTGGAGAATATGAATCTCCTTTTGAAGAAGTATGTTTGGAAAATGGCATTATTCACCAAACAACAGCCCCTTACTCTCCACAATCTAATGGAATTGCAGAGAGAAAGAATCGAACGTTGAAAGAGATGATGAATGCGTTGTTGATAAGTTCTGGTTTACCACAGAACTTGTGGGGGGAAGCTATACTTACAGCTAACCGAATAATCAACCGTGTACCTCATAGTAAAACACAGTCCATTCCCTATGAAAAATGGAAAGGAAGGAAGCCCGACTTGAAATACTTCAAAGTGTGGGGGTGTTTAGCTAAGGTACAAGTTCCTAAACCTAAAAGGGTTAAGATAGGTCCAAAAACGGTTGATTGTGTATTTATTGGATATGTAACCAATAGCAAGGCATATCGTTTTCTGGTTCATAAGTCAGAAAATTCTGAGATTCACGTTAATACGATAATAGAATCAGATAATGCTGAATTCTTTGAAACTATTTATCCGTATAAAAGGGAAAGTGAGGTGACCTACCAAAAGTCAAAACGACCTCGGGAGGAAATAACAGATGATATGCCTAATGAGGAAAATCCGAGAAGAAGTAAACGTCAACGGACATCTACTTCATTCGGTCCAGATTTTCTTACTTTCCTGCTAGAAAATGAGCCTCGTACCTTCAAGGAAGCAATGTCTTCTTCAGAAGCACAATATTGGAAAGAAGCTGTCAATAGTGAAATAGAATCCATATTGAGCAACCATACCTGGGAATTGGTTGATCTTCCTCCAGGTAACAAACATAGGGTTCTAAATGGATTTTCTAGAAGAAAATGAAAGACGATGGTACTATTGACAAATACAAGGCAAGACTTGTTGTCAAAGGATTTAGACAGCGAGAAGGACTTGACTATTTTGACACATACTCGCCGGTAACAAGAATTACATCCATTCGGATGCTAATAACGTTAGCCGCCTTGTATGATCTTCAAATCCATCAAATGGATGTAAAAATAGCCTTCTTAAATGGTGATTTAGAGGAAGAAATTTACATGGACCAACCTGAAGGGTTTGTGGCTCCGGGAAAAGAAAAGAAGGTGTGTCGTCTTGTTAAGTCCCTTTATGGACTAAAACAAGCACCCAAGCAATGGCATGCTCAAACAAAAACCAGACCAACCCTTACACCCAAAACATCATACGAACTTGTTCCAATCATTCCAAAACACATCAAACAACACTAAAATCATCATTTCACATCGGATCAAGCCTAAGTTTTCTTAAAAAACTTCCGAATTACGCATTCGATCACAAAACCCAAACCAAAAGGACGCGTCCAAAATTGACCTGAAATTTACACAACATATCCAAAATTTACCTAACGTAGCTACTGCAAAAACTCTCGGAATTCCATTCCGACCCTCCTGATCAAATCTTCACCTATTCCACGGAATCGCCAAAATTGCCAACTTGCCAATTCAGCCTAATCTTTACTCTGGACCTTCCAAAATTCACTTTCCGATCGCAACTCCTAAGTCACAAATCACCTCCCGAAAGCTAACCGAATCACCGGAATTCACAATCCGAGCCTTCTAACTAATTAAGTCAACGTTCGGTTGATTTTTCCAAACCCAAACCTTTTTAAAGAGACTAAGGTCTCATTTCCTATCCAAACCAATTCAATTCGACTATTAACTCACTCGTTGCTGATAATGAAACATGGAAGAAGCCAGTAAATGGTGGGAAACGGGGCTGTAATACATGAGACGACGGGTTGGGTCGTTCACAACCCTTTGACCTTTTACTATTTCTTGAAAATTTCAATCAATGTTGCCTACTTTTAGCATGGCACTTAATAAAGCATGAATGATCGGCCAGATGCAGTGCATGTCTAGGAACACAGTTTGATTTTTGGAAACCAATTAGTTCGAGTTAGAAAGGATAAGACGATTGAATTAAAATAATATGACGTTGTGTACACCAAGCCGGTATTACAGACATATAGATGTTATGAATGTTAACTGTGTATATAAAGTTAAAATGAGCTCGACGCACTCTTAAAGAGGATCAAGGGATGAAATGAGTAACTACTGAAGTAGTGAACGTCTGGTGGGGTATTGTGAGTACTGATATCCTCATATTAAATCGGTGAATTTTTCATACGTGATTTGAATTCCTATTAGGGCTTATATAAACCTTGTGAAGGCAAGCCTTGATGCTCACAGGTCGCAAGAACTATTTGTCGTATGAATTGTGTGATCTAGTAGATTGTTAATAATTGGCTTGGGGTCTGGTCACCATGTGCGAAGTGGGAGATGTAAGTTTTTGGAATCGTGGGTTGGCCATGTGAACCGACCCGATCCAATTCTTTACCCGACCCCGTAAATAAAGGATTATCTTGGTTTTTTTAAATAAAGGAAGAACAGTTGTGTTATAACTATTCAACCTTATCCTTTAAAAGGAGGCGGGAACAATTATAAACTGCTCAAATTCCTTTTTGGAAAGGATAGGAACAGTTTATCTGATACTGCTCAACCTCTCTCCTAATAAAAAAAAGGGGAAGTCTTCTGCTTCAAAAAGGGAGAGCATTGACAGACATTACGTAGAGAAAACCAAAAGGAAAAAAAACCAGAAAGAAGGGGGAAAACATTCTGACTTTCGATCTCCTCCAAATCAACACTCATAGATTACATCATCACACTATAAAGACATTTAGTTTTATGAACTTTTATCTTATTTTCCAGTGAAAATCAAAGGAGACTTTGGGGCAGATTTTCTTTGGTGGCAACCAACAACACTATCCACTGCGGAATTTTAAGGTACACAATCCATTGGTTTTTGCTCCGTATTATATTTACAGGCCCCGAGGAATTACCCCCCATATTTTCATGACTCTTGAATGTGATCACTTTTTAGAGGGGAATTTTTTAGGTCTCCCAAATTGAAGGGAACCTGCAATTTTCATGTGCAAAATGAAAGTTAAACTTTCATTGGTTACCTAATTAAATTTAGTATCTATTTTTTTAGTGGATAAAATAGAATCTTATTTATATTTGACCCATTTTTTTAAAAAAGTTCATTATCCATAAATTGTTAGTAAAATAATATCGATGGTATTTCATTTTTTTATTCCATTTTTTCCATCACTACCTCTTATAAGAAAGTTTGTTACATTAATGCACAAATTAAAAAGCGATTCAAAAATTATTTTAAATTACCTAGGATTCGCATTCTGCATTTCTTCTGTTTAAAAGTTTCTCACTCTGCCCACAATTAGTTAAGACTGGTATAGTTTAATTATTTGAATTCATCTTTAAATATCATTCTATTGCTTTTGCGAGTATTTCTCTAACAGTAAATCCAAATTCCCCCTAAAAGCTAAAAAGTGCGAAACAATATTAGTATTTCCAGTTTTTAGTTTTTATTGAGTCAAATTACTCCCATATGTCACCAAACTATCCAAATTATCTTCTAAACGTACTTCTTTCGTTTTTTTTTGGTAATTAAAAATTTATTACCAAGTAATATTTACAGATTATCAAAACCGAGTTGGACAGCAGACACCCCTCAGTTATCATATCCTCTTTACCAAACCTACTCCTAAGGATAGAAGATTTAAAACTTGAATTCTTTCCTTAAAACTACTTTCTCTATTTCTATACAATGTTATCTCCTGAATTATCTACCTTGTGATTGCTTCACTACTCCTTTTTCCTGTTGAAAAATTCTTTTCTGTTTCGTTCTAACCAGATCTGGTAGACAGCGCTTGTGATTGCACATTCTATTACAGCATTATTTTCGACCTTTCCCCTTCATGTGATCAGCTGCCCACTTTAATTTCTTTTCTTTCCAGTAGTTATTCTCTCTTTATACCAATCCATGCCCTGTAAAAAAGCTTTCTCCCATACTTGTGCTGAAAATCTGCATAGAAAGAAAATATGTTGATGGCTTTCCAGCTCTTTGCTCACATAATGCACATACTGGATCAAACTTGTAGTCCCAATTGCACAGCCTGTCCTTGGTGTATAGTTTCTTTTGTACTGCAAGGTACAGTATGAATTTCCATCGTGGACACTTTTGTTTTACATATTATCTGCTCCATTCTTCCTTTGGAAAATCTCCTCTCAGTTGATTATATACTGCTCTGATTGGAGTATGATTGAGATTCCAATATCTTCTTGATGTCCAACCTTGCTTCCTGTCTGTTATAAAATTCTCCAGCCTGTAATATTCTTTCTAATTATCCAGTAAGCCTGCATCGACTTCCACTTGCCAATGGGATTCTTTTCCCTTTATGTTAAATTAGACATGTACCCATCTTATCCAAAGCTTTGATCCTTCTTCATACATTAGATTCCAGAGGTGTTTTTTTATTGAAGGCAAGCCCCTATTCCACATGCTAGATTAGTGATGTTCAGTCCTCCTTAGATTTAGGTCTGTACATTTTCTCCCAAGCTACCAATGCCTTCCTATTTGTTATTTGTATCTCCAGTCAGAGAACTTTCTGGCATTATCCTTTCAATCACCTGTATTATTTCTTTTGCAATGGAAATATCTGTGACCAGAAATTCTGGATGGCTATTAATACAGTCTTTATTCAACTGTAATCTTCCTGCGATAGCTTAAGAACTTTGTTGTCCATTGCGTTGATTTATTCCCCCAGTATTTTGTCTAATAAAGGTTTGCATGATTCACAGACAATCTTTTGGCACTCAGAGGGACTCCTAAGTATCTGAAGGGGATTTCACAATAGTTAAAGCCAGTTGTTTGGATAATCCTCTGCTTGTTATCTCTGCGTGGAACACCTCCAAAATACATAAACTTTTGGCTCTGATTTGCAACAAGACCTGAAGCCTTTAGAAGAACATTATTTAAAAAAATCACACAATAGCTGGGATAGATACCTCATCTCCTCTGCAGAATAGAAGCAAGTCATCTGCAAAACTTCACTGTATAATGTGAGTTTTTTCAATCTGGGATGATGAGTTGAAGTTTGGCTCCTCATTCAGTTGTTTCAGACTTCTAGACAGATATTCCATAGCTAAGACAAATAGTAATGGGTGCACATTGGATCACCCTGCCTACCCCCCTCTTTGCATCAAAATGGCTTAGTAGGACTTTCCATTGATAGAGATGGAATATGATATGGTTTTGAGACATTCCATAATCCATCCTATGAAGATTCCAGGAAAGCACAGCCCAGTTAAAACCTGCCTCCAAAAATCCCCATTCGATTGAATCATATGCCTTCTGCATGCCAATTTTGATCATGCATCTAGGTGATATCCTCTCCTGCCATAGAGCTTTTAATTAATTCATGACTGAGCAGTACATTATCTATTCAAACCTCTTCCTAGCACAAAAGCTGCTTGGCTCTTCATCTACCAATATGTTCATCACCTGCCTCAATCTGCCTGTTATCATTTAGAAAGATATTATAGACTGTAGTGCAGCAAGAGATAGGCCTGTATTCTCTGATTGAGACTTGGGTTCTTCACTTTAGGAATAAGGGTGACAACTGTAGTGTTTATAGGTTATACATTTTCCCAGTCTTGAAGAATCCAATACTGCCTCCACAATGTCATCTCCAATGATCTGCCAAGCTTTTTAAAGAAGCATTCATTGAAACCATCCCCCCTAGTGCTTTCATATCATCAATATCTTTTAGAGCCCTAGTATCTCTTCCTTGTATAAGGAGCAATCAGTTGTAGCTGCTGATTTCCTATTGAGTAAGTGGTCCATTCCTCATCCATCCTGGGTGAATAGCTGGTATATTTCTCTTGCAGTGCCATCAAGAGATTTATAGAAATCAGTTACTTCTTCTTCAATCCTCCTTGCCTCTGTCAGGTATCTCCCCCATTACGTTTGTGAGTTTTGGTTATTTGATTCTGAGCTTTTCTCCCCTTCATGCTAGCAAAGAAAGAAGCACTATTAGTATCCCAAGCCTTAGCCATTGCACTCTTTGATTTCTGTTTGTATATAGACTCCTCAATTTTATCCCATTTCTCTAGTTGCAATAGTAGCTTCTTTTTCTTCTTTCAAACAAGTGATTTTGTAGGATCTTGCATTCTCATATTGTCTTGGATCTCATTCAACTCCTTCCTTGTATTTTTATTTTTCTCTTTGACATTTTTGAACTCCTCATTATTCAATAGTTTCAAAGCAGCTGGACTGACTTTAAGTTCCTCCATCAATCCTCCATTCTCTCATTCTTCCTTGTCCAGTTATTTTCCACAATCTTCACAAACTCAGGATGGTCAGCCATACAATTATAGAATTTGAATGGCCTCTTCCTGTTGTCCCTCCTCACCATCTAGTTCAAGTCCAGTGGAGAGTGATCTGAGAACATAGAATTTCATAATTTGGACTTGTTGAGAGGAGGCATATTTATCATCCAGCTATTCATTCACAATTGCTCTATCAATCCTACTAAATACATGCCCATTTTGTCCATGTGTACTCCCTTCCCACTATTGGTAGCTCAGCCAAGTTACAATCTTCTATTGTTTCCTTGAAGTCCCTTGTTTCATTTCTCGTGCACATCATTTCCATGCATTCTGTCCTCAACCCCTAAGATAGAGTTGAAAATCTCCCATCATCAGCCAAGGTCTCCTGCATTGTACTGCTATATTTCCTTATTATCCCCCCTATAATGCTTTCCTGTTCTGTATGTTATGAGGCTATACACTGCTGAGAAATAGAAACTCTACATATTCAGAGTCCTAACACTACCATGTATCATCTGATTCATGTTTCTCTAACACTTATACTGAATTACGTTAGGATTCCATATTACCCAAATCCTCCCTCAAGTACTAATACATTATGACACCAGTCCCACCCAGGAAGAATTTCTCCAAATTATTTTTTCTGCTTTTATATCCTTTACTCTATGTTCAAATATTGCTATATATCTACTTTATTATCTTTCATAAACACCTTTATCTCCTTGTGCTTAAACACTTTATTAAACCCCCTCATATTCCATGTGACTATCATATTGAAACTATAGGTTTTTGCCCCATCCCCTCTACCTCCACTCCTCTACTTGTACTACATTCAACATTTTTCCTTTGCTTTCTTGATCTTGTCCTGCTCCCATTAAGCTGTTGAAACCATTCATCACTTGAATACTTTGCCCAGCTCCTTGTGTTTTTTGCCCTTTTGCTGCAGATTTGTTTTTAACTATTTGCCAATCACCTCTATTCCCATCTTCTTTCTCCTTGTCCCTTTGTTCTTTATCATTAGTTTCCCCTGTCAAACTGTTGATGTTGCTGTTGTGCTCCTGCCTCTTTATTGATAGGTCTCCATTCAGTTTTCTGCTTTGGTATATTCTTCTGTTGCTGTTGTTCTGCTTTCATCTCACCCCCTCCTATATTGTTTTGTTTCTTTAGACAGTTGTGGCCTAGTTGCAAACATTTCCCACAGTATGTAGGTTTCCAATCATACCATACCTCCTGCTCCATAATTCTTCCCTTTGGATCCGTTTATCTTCACAGTATTTGGCAGTTCCTTTGTCACATCCACCTCTATCAATATCCTTGCATAGGATATTCTCTCATTGTTTGAAGTACAAACATCAGCATATATTGGCTGGCCGAAGCCACTACCAATTTTGCTTAATGCATTTGCACTCCAACAACACAAAGGCAAATCAGGTAGTTTGATCCAGATAGGAATTGTCTTTCCAACTCTTCCTCATTAAAATCATAAATCAGCAGTCCACGCCTTCATGATAACTGGTCTATTGTTAACATACGCGGTCCTGAGTATTTATCACCCCACCCTTTCCTCCTTACATGAAAAAATTGATCACAAAAAAGCCCTTATTATGACATTATATTTTTTGGTTTCTTGAGAACTCCCCTTGCCCTGCAATAAACCTCTCCATGGCCCCAATCGAAGGTGAGCTTCCTATGACATTACACTACTGCTGCATTTTTTCCATTTCTTAATTTCACTATCTATATCCTCTTACAAGTTCAACAATCACCTCACCCTTCACAATAGTAGGTGGTATGAATTTTAGATCCATGCCTCTTTTTCTGCCAGTTTGTTCTCCTCAAATAAATTCGCCCATACTTTAGTTGGTTCTGGTTTAGATTCCAGCTCTAGTTTCCTTTGCGCTCCTTCCTGCTTGAACAGTTGTCCCTTTGACACTAGTAGCTGCTTCCTTTTCCAGGACCCTGCTTGATTTCATCTGTGTGTGATGTTCCTTCGAGTTTGTTGTTTTCTGCATGTTAGTGGTGTTACCGAAGCATCCTGTTTGAGCTTTGTTTCCTTCTAGTAGAGTGGCCAGATTTGTGGATCTGGGATGCATGTTCCTTTCCTTTGTGTTTTGGCTCTTCCTTGTCAAATTCCCCCGCTTACATTGTTCACCTCATGATACCTCCTTTGCTCAATGTAACACAGTACCAGCCTCTCCGATTGTTAGTGGCTTTGGTGTTCTACTCGCAGGTATTCCATGACTCTTCCTTCCTTTGAGCTGTTCTCTTCCTGAATCAGTAGCTTTGTGTCTTCGCTGGTCGTCCTCGTGCTCTCCCCATTCCGGTGGGCGCACGTTAGGCAATTCACGCTAATTTTGTGCCGAGAGAAAAGACAGACGAGTTTTATCTTTTTACTTTCTTTCGTTTTTAACAATGAGGTCATTGAACTATGCCTATTGGTCAAAAGGTCACTTAACTAGATTTTTCAAATTTGGATTGCCCACAATACCTATTTTACCCTCTAAATTATAAATATTTATCTTCTTTTTATTTTTATTTTAACTTTTTAGTAATAACAACAGAATTTCAAAATTTATTTACATAATTCAGAATGAAAGAAATATAAAGATTGTAAAATATATATCTATGCACGTAATATAAAAATAATTATTTAAAATAAAGGTATTATTATAATATACATTATATATTCTTTAAATTATGCTCAATAATATATTATTTAAGTTTCTACCAACTGTTCGACGAACACAAAGTTGTGTCACCGAAAGCTGGGGGAACTATCTGTATAGGTAAAATATGCTATGTTAAGTCGTGCATGGAATATATATAATATAATTGAGCATAATTTTTCAAGAATATATAATGTATATTATAAAAATACTTTTATTTAAATAATTATTTTTATATTACGTGCATGGAATATATATTTACAACCTTTTTTTCTTTCATTCTGAATTGTGTAAATAAATTTTTGAATTTGTGTCGTTAATAATAAAATTATTATTACTAAAAAATTATTCTAATTATTTTTTTTACTATGCTCATTATTTTGTTATTCCAGCATTATATATACTTAAATACTTTTTATTTTTTAATTTATAAATAATATTTATATTATTCTATAGGTATGTCCATAATGTAAATTAACAAGGGAAAAATCATAATATTTAAAAAGTTTAAGAAAAATAAAAAGAATATAAATATTTATTAATTTAGAGGGTAAAATAGTATTTGGCCAATCAAAAAAATTGAAAAATCTAGTTGATGACTTCTTCTGAATGCAATAGGCATAGTTCAGTGACTTTGTTGTTACAAAAAAAAAGAAAGTGACTTTAGAAGATAAATTGGATAGTTGAGTGACCATTTTGAGTAATGGACTCAGTTTTTATTAGAACCTTCGTTATCAAAGATAATCATTTTTTGAACTAACGTAACCCTGACGCTTTATAACCGATTGTCTTAAAAAGTATATACTTCGACATAAACAGAAGATACAATTTGAGAACATGGTGGCTGTTTTTGACAATTTTTATGATCATTTCCAATTCTTTTCCTTCTCCCATTTTCTTTCTCAAGGAAGTATTAGATAATCGGTTAAAAGTATAGAGAAACCTAATACGGAATGCTTGTGGAATTACGTACCCTTTATGGCAACATGATTTTCTTAAGACGTTCTTGTCCTTGCCAGCATTTGCAAATAATGAGAAAGGGAAATTAATTTATAGTTGGAAGTTGACATATAACAAAGATCGATAGCCATATTCGTATATCGTTATAGGCATTTCCAAATATAATATGAATACAACTACCCGATAATTGATTGTCGCCCTCTATTCTTCAGTACCATGTTTACCTTAAAACGGATAATAATTAAATTTATACGCGGTTTTAAAATATGTGAATTGATTCACACAAAGAATCAAGAATATTAAACAAACGAGTTAAAGACAAAATAAACGATCAAACCAATTGTAATGTCACGACCCGATTCGAACTTAGATTGAACAATAGTTTTGCCTTCGCTCGGATCTTTGGTTCAAAGCCAATTATGAACGGAGAATAAATAGTAAAATAGAACTCTGCAATTAGCTAAAGAGCATAAAAACGAATTTGTATTGCCTTGATTCATGTGTTTACCATGTGTGTTTGTTGTCCGCTACTGTGTTAAAATACAATCAGAAAACTGTTAGAAGAATAAAAGAAACTGGAAACAGTAAAGAATAAGAAATATTCCGAGTCCACCAATTTGCTTGTGCGTCCTTAAGGAATTTTAACCCCCTCACACGTTGCCAAGGTAATGGATTAAATCCTCCCAGGATGAAACGGAATAGACCTTCCTGCAACAGTGGAATACAAACTGCAGGATACCAACGAACTCAAAGAACGGAGCAAATCACACTTACAAATTTGAGACAGAGAGACTGCGAATTAGAATGCAGTATTTTCAGAAAGAAGGAAGTTCTGTAATGTTTTTGGTGTGTTAAAAACGAAGCCATGCCTCAAAATTTATAGGCAATTATTGGAAGAGGTGTGATGTTTGTTCTGGAAAAGGTGTCTGTTTAGAAGTTTACGCGTCCTGCCGCGGTCCTACGCGGTTTATGCCAGGACCACGGCCAAACTAGCCTTCTGAATCTGCAGCAGTGTTCTGGCGCGGTCTTACCGCGGTTACGCCAGGACCGCGGCCAGACTATCCTTTTGGAATCTTCAAAGTGATCTGGCATTTAAATAATTATTAAATAAATAATTAAATAAATTTTGTCCAAAAATAATCTTATCGATCGATCATTTGACAAATCCAATCCAAATCCAAATCCAAAGCCAAATCCAAAGCCAAAACCAAAGCCGAAGCCGAGCCGACGCGAGCAACAACGACGGCGCGAGGGTTCATTCTCTTCAACTCCTTTTAAGAGCTTTAAAAGTGATTCTATATATAAGCCACAAATGTAGTTGTCCCTCACCAATGAGGGACAAAGTGCAAGTCAAAAGCTCACTTTATTCAAATTTTCATTTCCCTCCATTTTATTTCCACCATTTCCAATTCACACTCTTAGACTTTAAAGCCCAATGCTTAAAGTCTTTGAAGCCCAATGCCTTTAAAGTCCAACAATCCCCCACATGAATGGGAATGGCTGTAACAAGAATGATCATAGATGAAAGCTGTGTGATTTGCAAGTAAGGATTAATCGCATCTGGATAAGTAGGTTTCCCTTTGAACTTTCCGTAGGGAGCAGAGGGCGGATATACTCGGTCAATCGGGAGATTTGATATCTTTGAACCGTCGAACTTTAGTGTATACCTAGACAACCCATATGTCACACAACCAACCCTTAACCGTCTTTTGATTCTCATTGTTGTGTTCGTTTCAGCCATGAACACCGCCTGGTTTCATAAGTGTGTAGAGAATTGGCCTTACAAAATTTCATTGAAGCGACTTCCACTTCACACTTACATAGGTGATTCTTAAACGTGTAATCCTTTAGATTGACACTATTTGATAAATACCACATCAAACTTAGGTAATCATTAAAGAACGTGTAAAGTCTTATCCTTGTTACTGAACATTGTCTTCATCACGAGAAGGGACCAAAGATTTACTTTGACAATGTTGAACCGGTCAATCACAACTTTGTTTGAGCTCCTTGAACCTAGATCTCGGAACATCCAAAATTCTAGGTAGAGTTACCGCCATGTTGACTTGTCCTCGGCCATAGTCCCATTCCCATAGATGATTTCTCAACTCCCTCTCTAGTTAAGCCTTCTGTAAGCGGATCCGCTACATTATCCTTTGATGTTACATAATCAATAGTGATAATTCCACTAGAAAGTAGTTGTCTAACAGTGTTATGTCTTCGTCGTATATGACGAGACTTTCCGTTATACATAACGCTCCCTGCCCGTCCTATTGCAGCCTCACTATCGCAATGTATGCAAATAGGAGCCAAAGGTTTTGGCCAGAACGGAATGTCTTCTAAGAAATTTCGAAGCCATTCAGCTTCTTCACCGGCTTTATCCAAAGCTATAAACTCTGATTCCACTGTAGAGCGAGCGATGCATGTTTGTTTGGAAGACTTCCAAGATACTGCTCCTCCACCAACAGTAAAAACATATCCACTTGTGGACTTTGTTTCTGGTGAGCCGGTTATCCAATTTGCATCACTATATCCTTCGATAACCGCAGGATATTTATTGTAGTGCAAAGCGTAGTCTTGGTATATTCCAAATATCCAGAACTCGTTTCATTGCACCCAGTGATGTTTGTTTGGATTACTTTGTGAATCGACTAAGTTTACTTATTGCACAAGCTATATCAGGTCGTGTACAGGTCATGATGTACATAAGCTTCCCAACACACGAGCATACTCCAATTGAGACGTACTTTCACCTTTATTCTTTATAAGAAGATGATTTAAGTCAATTGGAGTTCTTGCACTTCTAAATTCCAAGTGTTTGAATTTTCAAGTACTATTTTCACGTAATGTGATTGAGACAAAGCTAGACCCTGAGGAGTCCTCTGGATTTTAATTCCTAGAATTACATCGGCAACTCCTTAAGTCTTTCATATCAAACTTACTAGCAAGCATACACTAGTAGCTTGAATGTCAGCAATATCTTTGCTCATATTAGCATATCATCAACATATAAGCAAACAATGACTATATGATTTGCAACGTTCTTAATGTAAACACATTTATCACATTCATTAATCTTAAAGCCATTTGACAACATTGTTTGGTCAAATTTCGCATA